>NW_015174283.1:1201095-1240576 GCF_001447785.1 Gekko japonicus | reverse complement strand
AGTGTTAACCAACTGGGGAACTGGCAGGGGGAAGTGGGGGGGGGTAGGGAGGGGCTGCTGACCCATTTTTATGTCTGGTTGTCTTTTTGGAGAAATGCCAGATTTTTGCAGGAAGAGGGATGGAGGGAGAATGGTGGACGGAGGGTAGAGGGGAAGAGACTCTGCACAAGATTTGATGGTCCATTGGGGGGCAGTCTTGGGGTTCATTTCTTTGCCCCTGGTGGCAGCTTAAATGCTGCCTCTTTTTAGTCTGGCTTTTGGACCTCCCAAGCAGGCTCCCATTCCAGTTGGCCTCAGTAATTTGCCCCCCAGCTGCCACAACTCAACTGCCAGAGTATGTCACAGGCAGTGTTCCCTCTAAGCTGAGTTACTGTGAGGCAGCTCACAGTTTTTAAGCTTCTGGCTCACACATTTTTGTCTTAGCTCAGGAAGAATGGCTCCAGAGCAAACTAATTTATGCAGTAGCCAAATCACTCGCTCACAACTTTAATGCCAGTAGCTCACAAAGTAGATTTTTTGCTCACAAGACTCCACAACTTAGAGGGAGCATTGGTCATAGGGGCCTGTCCAAACCCGACTATGTCCTCTTTAGCAAGTTTTCAGACTCTTTGCAAAGAGAGAGGAAAAAGAGATTCAATTTGTGCGTGTGTGTGTGTGTGTGTGTGTGTGAGGAGTTGTGAGGGAAAGGGAAATGATGATTTAAACCCATTTTAGAGGTAGTTTCACTGACGTGGCTTCCCTCAAAGATTTATAGTTTTGAGTGTCGCTGAAAATTGTCATAGATTTCTAGATTGGGGTCCCCGACTTTTTTGAACCTGTGACATAGGACGATGGGCACAACCACAAAATGGCTGCCGCCCGAGGTGAAGTCAACCACAAAGTATCAGGGAGTGAGGTCATGCATAACTCTACCAGTAACTCTTCAACATCTCAGGCAGAAGCTCTACACAACAGAACACTTTTTAAAAAGAACATATTGTGTAATATATTTTCTTACTTACATACAGGTTATCTTCAGTCACACTGTGAAGATCCTTGTGCTGTGGTGGCAGATGCTGCCAAAGACAAGTTTTGTTTTGATTTTGGAATCTGCACACGCAATTAGATAACCAATGGCCAATCAGAAGCCCTGAGGGACAAAAGCCCCAGCTGGCTCCACCCACTTTCTAAAAACACTTGGCGGGTCCCTGGGGAAAGGTGCCACAGGCATCACGGCACCCAGTGGGTGCCACATTGGGGACGCCTACTCTAGATCTTTCTCAGCCCCCAGAATCCTTTGCTTGGAGGATCTGTGATATTTAAGTAGGCCTCCAAGTTGTTTAAGCGTGTTGAGTAGGTGACTCCCCTGAAAAAATAGCACTCCCTTCTTTCTATAACCACTCTTCTAATGACCTCACAAGCCTCTCCCATCTCGAAACGCAGAAGCATTGTCTTCTCCATGCTTAGTTTATAGTCCACTCTTCACACCTGTCCCTAAGAACCACCCTAAAATACGTTTGGCATCTTCTGCCAACTTCAATTGGCATTCTGGAAGTGACGATGTCAGCCTGGCACTGTCCAAGTAGTGGGGCGGGGGTGGGGGGATTCATCCTCAACACACAGCCCTGGTATTCTACAGCCATGCCTGGGATGGGTCATCCGATTCCCCCAAATATTTGATATGGGGAAGTGAAGGGTGTGAAAAGATTCCTAGAGCAAGTCAGGGGAGTTATACGAGAGGTTTGAAAATCTATAAAAAAAGGTAGAGACAGAGTGTAGATGGGAAGGTGTGTGTCTCTTTTTCTCATATCATCAGAACTTCCTGGCATTAGATTAAGGACAGGGAAAAAGAAAGCATTTCTCCACATAATGCATAATTTTAGATATCACAGCCACAAAATGTGGCAATAGCAATGAAGGATTGTTGTTCAGTTCTTGGAGTGCCTGCTTGGCATGCGGGAGGTCTCGGGTTCAATCTCTGTCATTTCTGACTCACCCAGGTAGCAAGTCTGAGGGAAGACTTCCTGCTCTCTCTGCCTGTCACCTCGGAGAGCCGCTACCAATTGAAGTGGACGATATTGTTCTGGATAAGCTCAGTACAAAGTGGGTTCATATGCTTTAAAAAGGGAGTGGACAGATTCATGGCACCGTAGGAGGCATGATGGGTTTAAAAGTGTAGTATAAACAGGACTGCTACTTGAGCGGTAGTTTCCAGTCTTGCGTTCATCCACCATATACGTGCCTTGGTCTTCTGCCCTGACCCCTCATACCCGATTCCCACTTTCTCGGGGGAAAAACTGTAGCATAGCCTCAGACACTCCCCTCCCCACCTGTTAACCCTGTTGATTTACAGACCACTGGATTCATTACAAAAAAGTAATTTGCTACTGTTTTTTTTCTCCTCATTGGAAGAGTGACCTTCACCAGGCTTCCTAACATGACATTTTTGTGCACCTTCCAAGGGATTTGTGAACTCTGAATAGTGTCGTGGGCAGAGTCAGATGACTGTACTTGTCTCTATTAGAGCTCAGTAGCACCTTGAAGACCAACAATTTTCCAGGATATAAGCTTTCAAGAACCAAAGCCTCCTTCATCGGATAACTTGCCTCTATAGACATTTGTCTTGGTGTAGCTTGAAAATGTGCCAACCTGGCCTGCTTCTACCCCAATAAACTTCCTCTTTTTGCCTGAGAACCTGCAAAATATAGGACAGAGAGCTACCCTAGTTCAGAAACATCTGTTACTCAGCAAAACAACTCTGTGATTTGAAAGTCTGCAGCCTGCAACAGAGGAATTATTTCACTTGACCCAAGATCCATGGAAACTTACATTTTGAAGAGATCCCATACAGGATGAGCAGGTTTTTGCAAGGTGTGGACATTTGTGCCCATTTTACTGGCGTATGTAACATTATTTATTTGATTTGATTTATATCCTGCCCTTCCCTGTGAGCGGGCTCAGAATGCAAAACTGGAGCCTTCTTTGTGGGGAGTGTAAATTGCCCTGTGGATCTTGAAAGCAGGGCTGCCAATAGTGACTAGGCAGCCAAAATCACCAGGGTCCTGTCCCTCTGGGCCTATAGCACTGGATAAGTAATGTGGAGCAGAGGTCTATCAGCCCCAACGTATAGATGGAACACTCTGTCTTGGGCAGTGATGCTCTGTATTCTTGGTACTTGGGGGGCATCAGTGGGAGGGCTTCTGGAGTTCTGGCCCTGCTGGTGGACCTCCTGATGGCACCTGGGTTTTGGCCACTGTGTGACTCAGAGTGTTGGACTGGATAGGCCATTGGCCTGATCCAACATGGCTTCTCTTATGTTCTTATGACTTGTTTTAATACGATGTCTGGGTTAAGTCAGGATGGTATGAAAGGGCCTAGAGAGAATCTTAGCCTGGGAATGCATGATGGCTCCTGGCACCCCTGTTCAAAAGGTTCCTTGGGAGGATACTGCCAATATTTTCCTTTGGGAAGGGATTTCACATGTGGTCAACGACAGTTCCTCCTCCCATTACTATTAAATGCCACGGGTGGGGGGGGGAAGATAGCTCTGTTAAGAATGTCTACAGAAGAGTGACAGACTTGCAAAAAGTGACAAGCTGGGACTCACCGGCAGAACTCAGAAGGGGAATCCAAGGCAACCTAACATCTGGTTCAATCTGTTCAGGCTTAATTTATAACACAGTGCCAAAGTCTCCAACAACATCGAACCGCTTGTCTCAACATGCGTGCCGGCTGGGCAGATATGAGAGCACAAATGCCAGGGAGGTCTTGAGCTACCGAGTGGATTGAACGATGAACGAGATTTGTTCTATACTGTGTACCCTGATGGGTCAAAAATGCCATTACTTTGGAGGTTCGTGCAGACACGCTACCTGGAGGAAGACCCAGGGAACGGTCTGAAGGGAAACAATACATCCATGGTATTCCAGGGCAGGTTGGTCCATTAATACTACTACCAGTCAGGCAAGCCAAATATTCTGGCCAGGGGTGATGACAATAGGTATAGGCTCACCTGCTACCCCCCTTCCTCCAGTGCTATTGGCTGTGTATGAGCTGAGAAGCAGGGGCCACTCCACTCGGACTCAGCCAGTTGTGGCACGGGAGACAGGGACAGGCCAGCTTCCACTCATTGCCGCAGCCCCCACCTGGTGCTTATCCAAGTGGCCCTTTGAGATGTTGCCGGCATCGCTGGGGCTTGACATGGCTTGCTCCAGCCAGACCGTGGCTCAGAGGGAAGTTCCCCTGCTGTGTGCAAGGAGTTTGTCCCTGCTGGTGCTAAAACAGGTTTTGCTGCAAACTGCCCGAATGGGAGACCGACAGTCCGGGAGCCAGAAGAAAACCGTGCGGTGCCAAATTCCCAGTCGGGCTTACTCACAAGTCCCTTCCCTTCTCCCACAGGTCACCTGAAAAGCACTCAGTGGCAGTGAAATAACTCACCCCGGTTGTTTGTTATGCGGCAATTGGTGCCTTTTTATTTATAGCAACCTGACTGGCTCTCTCCGTTTGGCTGCAAACCACAAGCCATTTAGGAGGAAAGAGCTTTCCTGAAATTCCACGGAAATGCTCTGCAACATTAATGGTTTTGTGGGTTGCAGCCTCTGAGGTTTTGGTTTCAGCTTGTTCTGTGTCCGGCCACTTTCCTGCGCTTTGTTATTCTCTGCTTGGTTTTTGGAGAACTGAAAACATTATTGGGAGGATTCCCAAGTGACTCTGCTCCCCCCCGCCCCCCCCACCAATGCACTTGCCTTAAGGGCCCTCTAAGCCTTAATGAAGCCTCAGAAGGGCCTCTGAAAGCTATCCCATATGGGGAAATGAGCAGGCTGGTTATTCCAAGGAAAGGAGCTTTGCCTTGCCTTGCGGGATCAGACCTGTCTTAGCCACTGCATCTGATAAGGGCTGAAAGCAGCACCTTCGGGTAAGAATGAGAATGTAACAGCGGCTATGCATGCTGGATCTGAGCATGGGTTCTTCTACTCCAGCATCCTGCTTCATAACAGTAGCCAATGAGGTGCCTCTACAAGGCCAACAAGCCGAACACAGAGACTGTTGCTGCTCCTCAACACAGCTGTTCAGCGGGTTATTTCCTCTGAACATGGAGGTTCTATTCCAGGGATTTTCCCAACATGGTGTTTGAGGATACCACGGCACTCGTCAATACCTTTCCTAGTGCCCGCTCAGTGTTTTGAGAAAGTGGGTGGGGCCAGGTGGGGCTTTTGTCCAGCAAGACTTCTGATTGGTTGTGCAGCACAAGGATCTTCACTCTGTGACTGAAGGTAAGTGTGGCAGCCGTTTTGTGGCTGACTCCACCTCCTGCAACAGCCATTTTGCGGCTGCGCCCACCATGCTATGTCAGAATTCCAAAAGTGCTCACAGGCTCAAAAAGCTTGGGGACCCCTGTTCTATTCCATCACTGTGGCTAGCTAACAGCCATCGGCAGACCTGCCTAATCCCTTTTTAAAGTCACCTCAATCAGTGGCCATCACCATGTCCAGTTAACAGTGAATCCCACAAGCCGATCACACTTTGAGTGAAGAAGCACTGGCAAAGAGCTGATGGGGGAACAGAACTTACGTTGATATACGGCTAGCACTGCCCACCTCTGGGCTTGCGTCTGTACTTCCACAATTCCTGTTCCACCGATACATTTGTAAACAAACGTATCATGACGCCTCCAGTACTCTCTCGCCTCTCCTAAAATGGAAAGGCTTCCTTCTATTTGCCACGACTCGTGAAAGGGGAAGAAGGAAACTTCATCCGGTCTGATTTAAAATACTCACGAAGGATGCAAATTCTCTTCATTTAATTCCCCTGATGGAGTACAAGGGAAAGATACTGCCTCTTTTCCTCTTCTTGCAGAATTTTTACTGCTGATTCATCTGTAATGTTCCTTCATTTGCAATTACTACATTAATGGTACAATCCTAACCAGAATTATCCCCACTCGCCCTTTCTAAGCCCATTGACTTCAATGGATTTAAAAGGGTGTAACTCTTAACAGTTCAAAAGCAAGAAATTGCAAGTAGATAAATAGGTACGGCTTCGGTGGGAAGCTAACAACGTTCCGTGCGCCTCGGCGTTTAGTCATGCCGGCCACATGACCACGGAAACGTCTTCGGACAGCGCTGGCTCTTCAGCTTGGAAGCAGAAGATGACCACCGCCCCCTAGAGTTAGATTTGACTGGCTTTCAAGCAAGGGAAACCTTTACTGACTCTGCTGAAGATTGTTTCAGGTGGGTAGCCATGTCAGGCTGCATTAGGAAAGCAATATCTGAGTCCAGGGGTGCCTTAAAGACCAACAAGATTTTACTTTTGAAAGCTTATTCCCTGTTTATCTTGTTGGTCTTTAAGGCTCCCCTGGACTCAAATCTTGCTCTGCTGAAGATAGTACTGGAAATTGGGTGACATAGCTTGAACAGTCAACGCCAACAGGGTTGACAAAGGAAATGGTGAAATTGTATTTGCAGGTCACCCCACCTAAAAACCCAGCCGATCATTGCTACACCCCACAACCAATATGTAACACAAAGATCATTTGGGTTTATCCAGGGGTCATTTCGTAGAAAAAGAGAGGCATAACTCATTAGCATAACTCATTTGCATATGCCACACCCCCTGACATCACCGGAAGTGTGTCAGAAGGCAACACCCGCCGCTCAGGCTCCACTGGACTGTTTTGAATTGCTAGCTATTGGGGGGGGGGGGACGTGCAGATCTGTCCTCGCAGAGGAGGGAGAGCTTGTACCTGAATAAAACTTGGTCTTAAAGGTGCCACTGGACTGTTTTAGACCGCGGGGCCAGGGGGAACTCTGCAACTTACCGGGCTGCTTCTTGCTCTGACTGAGGGCTGCCGGGAGCAGGGGGTGGGGCTTGTTGCATGTGCCCGCCCCCTGGGCTCTTTACTGCCGGAGCTCCGCTCCTGTGCGCCCCTGCAGGAAATGACCCCTGGGTTTCTCAGTGGCTACTTGCCATGGTGACTAATTGGAACTGGAACCGGAACCAGGAACTTCCGCATCTAGCAGCAATAAGCCTCTACCAGTTCTAGAAAGTATAATCAGAGGGAGGCCTTGGCCTCTGTGCCCTCACCGTTGGCCCTCCAGAGCAACTGGGTGGTCCAAGATGCTGGACAAGATAAGACCCCTGACCTGATCCAGGAGGATCAGGAAAACGAAATCTGCAGCAGCAGGGTTCAGTAGTACCACAGCCATTGGCCGAGTACTCTGTGATGCACAAGGAAAGGCAGGAGGGATTGACTGGGATGGAAGTCAGTTGGAGGGAAGGAGGGGAGCCAGGTGTTTATCCTGCGCAGTCAATGATTACAACAGCTCCACCGTGCAGAATAAAGCCCCCCAGGCAACTACTCATTCCTCCATGCTACCATGGCGTCTAGACTAAGCGGTCTCTTAAGAATCAAGGGAAAGTAATGACAGCTTAAGAACAAATAAACAAAATAAACAAAATACACGAACAACCTGCTGAAAGCAGAGAGGCACATTAGAAGGGAGGCTGGTTGACCCTAATAATGCCTCTAAGCACTGCAGTGGGCAGACTCAGCCTGCCATGAACAGCGCTGCAGCGGCACAAGTTGATTAAGAGCCCTTCCATGTCTTAGAAAGAGTCACATGGTACAACCCTCCTGGGACTGTACCACTTCAGAATGCAAGTGAGAGATGGGGGGGGGCAGAGAGGAGTGTTTCCTCTTGTTAAGGATTCTGCCACACACAGAAAACTAGACCTTCTCCTGACCCTCCAAGTCCTGTGCCCAGGGAAGCTCTGCTGTTTCTTGTGGCGGCATGAACAGGTCTCCCTTGCATCCTGATCCAAGGCACATGGGGTGGAGAACATGGACAGAGAGAACTTTTCCTCCCTCTCATTCAGGGGCACCAACGAGGCTGATGGGCAACCGATTCAGGATGAACCAAAGGGAGTACTTGGTAATTAAACTATAGAATTCATTGCCAGGGGACGTAGCACGGATGGCTTTAAAAGGAGGTTAGGCAGATTCAGGGAGGAGAGTAGGGTTGCCAACTCCTGCTTGGGAACTACCTGGAGATTCTGGGGGTGGAGCCTGGGGAGGGCAGGATTTGGGGAAGGGGAGGGACCTCAGCAGGGTATAATGCCATACAGTCCGCTCTCCAAAGCAGCCATTTTCTCCAGGGCTACCAATTTTTGTCATCTGGAGATCAATGGTAATCCTGGGAGATCTTCAGGCCCCACCTGGAGGTTGGTAACCATAGAGGACAGGTCCCTCAATGGCTTCTGGTCACAGTGACTGAATACCAGTGCTAAGAGGCAATATCAAGGGAAGGCCTTGGCCTCTATACCCTTTTTGTTGGCCCTCTAGAATAACTGTTTGGCCACGGAGTTAAACAGGATGCTGGACTAACTGGACCGCTAGTCTGATCCAGAAGGGCTCTCCTTACGTTCTTGCGCCAGTGAATTGCTTCCAGGTCATTTCGTGCCTGCCCTTTGCTATCCAGGAAAGTGGAGCTGTGCCTGCCCTCAACCCGGGAGCCCTTCAGAGTACAGGAGAAGAATCAGCATGAGAACGTCATCTTCGTACGGAATGTGACCAGCTCATTTCAATTCCTCGGCTCTTAAACTATCCGACACTTCAAGCCAATTACAGCAAATCAAAGGAGCATTATTCAAAGAAGGGACGGCTACACAGAACAAGGAAGGAGTCATTCAAGTTGCATTCTCATAATGACAGCTACTGTGCCCGTTAGATGGGGCACTCCTCTAGAGGTTCAAAGCGCTTTATGGGCATGTGCGGACCCTTTTGCCCTAGGCGGGTGGGTGGGTTCTTCTCAGTTGTGGAGCACCTGCCTCCTGTGCAGAAGATCCCAGATCGAATCTCTGTTATCTTCAGCTGAAGGGTCTCAGATAGGAGATCCCAGGAGAAGCCCCTCTCTGTCTGCAGCCTTGGGGAGCCTGCTGCTAGTAAGTGCACCACCCACATCTGGAACATGGCCTTCCCCCCAACTAAGAATATTTTTAAAAACAAGCTTTTAAGCCCCAATTTTAAACTTGACCCTCATTGTCCATAAAAACATACCTGTTTAGGCATCTTTTTAAAAACTGGGCTGCCATGTGTGCAGTTCAGAGAACAACACTAGAACATTGGCAAAACATCTCCCTGGGCTACAGATCTCTGACATGCCAATGTTAAACGTGTTATTGCCTTTCTCTCCCGAAAGATACATGACACATCAGATTCCATGCATTAGTATCAGGATTCTTTGATCTGTTTATAAGCATGACGGTGAGCTACTAGCCTCTGAAGAAGATTTTTGAAACAGAAACTTTATGCCAGCATTTCTGTCAGGCTATATATAACTATATTATACTTCAAGTTTTGGAAAATGGTCAAGGACTGACTAAAGGAGCCGCATGCATTATTTGGAATCCAACAGCAGACTACATACAACTGTATTAGACTGCAAGTTTTGAAAGTTGGCAAGGACTTTTTAAAGGAGCCATATGCATTATTTGGAATCCAACAGGTTGAGCACGATTACATTATACTGCAAGCTGTGAAATTTGGCTAGGATTACTTAAAGAAGTTGCATGCATGATTTGGAACCCAATATGCATGTTATTATTTACAGAAAGTCTAGAGACTTTAGTCTGGGGATTGTTCTTTTCATAAAATATAAACAACTTGGCAAGAACTTTTTATACGATGGAAACATTTTATTTATTTATTTGTTGTATTTATAACCCGCCCTCCCCGCAAGCGGGCTCAGGGTGGCTCACATTGCCTGGCACAGTGTGCCAAGGTTCATATACAGTCAAAACATTTAAAACTTAAAACATTTAACATTGTTAAAACATTTAAACAGTCAATGATTTCGGATTAAAGTGCACTCAGTGATTATTAACCAAGATGGCGTAACATGTCATGCAGGTTCAGGCAATTACAGGCTCCTAGGTGGTTTGGCTTGATCTCACTGCAGCCAGCCTCCACCACAGATATTAATAGTGCTCATTGATGGTAATGTGGGCGGCTCCTAATTGAAGGCCTGGTGGAAGAGCTCCGTCTTGCAGGCCCTGCGGAACTGCACAAGATCCCGCAGGGCCCTGATCTCCTCCGGGAGCTCGTTCCACCAGTAAAGAGCCGCCACTGAGAAGGCCCTGGCTCTAGTAGCTCTAGTAGCCACGAGCCTGGCCCCCCTGGGGCCTGGAATAACCAGTCGGTGTTGTGCCCCCGACCGTAGTGCTCTCTGGGGTATATACAGGGAAATGCGGTCCCTCAGGTATGTTGGACCCTGGCCATATAGGGCTTTAAAGGTACGTACCAGTACCTTGAAGCGAATTCGGTATGCTATTGGCAGCCAGTGCAACACCTTCAGCACCAGTCAGATGTGCTACCATCTAGGGAGACACATCAGTAGCCTGGCCGTGGCATTCTGCACTAGCTGCACCCTCCGGATTTGCGCCAAGGGCAGTCCCATGTAGAGAGCATTACAATAGTCTAGCCTCGAGGTGACCATGACGTGGATCACTGTAGCCAGGTCGTCGCGATCGAGGAAGGGAGCCAACTGCCGAACCAGCCGCAGGTGGTAGAAGGCCAACTTAGCAGTGGCTGCTACCTGGGCCTCCATTGCCAGGGAGGGTTTCCAGGAGCACTCCCAAACTCCTAGCCACCGGCGCAGGCACCAATGGCGCCCCATCGAAGGCGGGGAGCGGGAGCCCCAACCCCGAACTGCCCCGACTCAGGCACAGGACCTCCGTCTTCGCCGGGTTTAGCTTCAGCCGACTCACCCTGAGCCAACCAGCCATGGCGTGCAATGCCCGGTCCAGATCTTCCGGTCTGGAGTCTGACTGACCGCCCAATATCAGATAGAGCTGGGTGTCATCAGCGTACTGGTGACATCCCAGCCCAAACCTCCGGGCAATCTGGGCAAGGGGGACATTTGTGTTGTACGTATTATGTTGAATGTATGGAGTACTGATTTTTGCACTATGTTGTATTTATAGGTTATTTATATTATTATATTATTAAATTTAGTTATCTGTGGGTTTTTAGTTATTCGCATGGACTTTCTTACATCTTAAACATGTAGCAGCTGCAGGCCTCATGAACACATGAAGCTGCCTTATACTGAATCAGAGTCTTGGTCCATCAAAGTCAAGTCTTGTCTATTCAAACTGACAGTGGCTCTCCTGGGTCTCAGGTGGAGGTCTTTCACATCATGTACTGCTTGGTCCTTCTAACTGGTGATGCCAGGGATTGAACCTGGGACCTTCTGCTTGCCAAGCAAATACTATGCTACTAAGCTACAGCCCCTCTCTATGAGGTCCCCATTTAAACGTGATGACAAGTGTATGCAACATCACACAGATAGGTTTCTGCCCACCAGCACCACCTTTAAACTGAGCTTTGGCTTGTGACATGACAGTGATTGCTTTTAGGACAGGAAATGTTTTGGGAAAGCAGGGGCCATTCAGACACTCTCCCCTAAAACAGCAGCAATTAGTCCAGAGTCCACTCACGTGATCTCTCCAGTTCCGTCCATCCAAGATCCCAGATGACTTGGGGTGAATTTTTTTCAAGATCTCTATCACCTCCCAATGGCTATCCTGGCTGTGAGAATGGTAGAATGCTTAAAGGGGAGTAAGGAATCACTTGCTTGGACCGGGATAGCCCAGGCTAGCCCGATCTTGTCGAATCTCGGAAGCTAAACAGAGTTGGCCTTGGTTAGTATTTGAATGGGAGACCTCCAAGGAATACCAGGGTAACTATGCAGAGGCAGGCAATGGCAAACCACCTCTGAATGTGTCTTGCCTTGAAAACCCTATGCGGTTGCCATAAGTCAGCTGTGACTTGACAGTAACAACAACAACAAAAGGTGGGGGAATCGCTTAAGGATACTATTATTTATTTAACAAAGCATTCATTATAAGTAGGTGAAAGCTTTTGAACATAAAAATGCCTTTCCTTATTCACCTTAGATGCTTCTGATGCTAACGATTCACAGACATTGAAACATAAAGAGGCTCCTGGGCTTGGCAACAGGATTATATATAGAGGTGTCTGTTGACTATAAGGAATCCCCCCCCCTTGGAGCCCAGTCTGGAAATTAGGTAACCCCACCTGGCAAGAAAGAAAGCCAGCTACCTGTCTGGAAGTACTAAGATCATACTGAGCCTGAAGGACCAATAGCCCCACTGGGTAAGCAGCAGCTTTCTGCACCCTGCAGCTGTGCAAAGATTTGTGGGAGACTCACTGCTACTGCATGTCCTTTGCCTTGGGGCCCCACTACATGGTTCCGGACCTGGATAGCCCACGCTAGCCTGATCTTGCCAGGCCTCGGAAGCTGAGGAGGGTTGACTCTGGCTAGTATTTGGATGGGAAATGTGGAGGCAGGCAATGGCAAACCACCTCTGAACGTCTCTCGCCTTGAAAACCCTACAGGTAGGGTTGAGCACGATTACAGGTAGGGTTGCCAGGTGCATTCCTCCTGGCAACGGGGGATTTGGGGGGCATTCTAGGGGTGGGCAGAGACATCGGCAACATTGTGTCAGAGCGACGCTCTAATTTGGGGGCAAAACTCTATGGTAGAAATGGTTACAAACTACCAAGTTTTGCCCAAAAAGTAGATTGTTGTCCCCAACATCACCAATACATGATGTCACTTCTGGAAGTGATGTCAGCGCATCACTGATGTCCAGCGAGGATGTCTATTTGGGGGTGGGGTTCACCCCACTGGCAGGCTGGAGCCTGCAAAAGTGGGGGATCCCCCGCCCCCACCAGGGCACTGGAAAACCTACCCAGTTTCACCGTATCTGAAAAATTATGCATGTACACGAAAGCTTATACCTTGAATAAAACTTTGTTGTCTTAAAGATGCCACTGGACTCAGACTTTGTTCTGCTGCTTCAGACCAACACGGCTGCCCCACCTGTATCTATCTTCACGAAGCTGTGACACATCCCAACCCAATCCATGTATACATGTATGCCTGCCTGCCAAATTCCTACTCCACTCCATGCATCTAATGAAGTGCGGTCTAAAGTACGGCAGTTATTGCAGCAATGAAACTGACCACTTTTTAAGGCATCTCTTTATTGTTCATTCATGTTCTAATATGACAAAAGAGAGCCCCCCTTCTGACACATATTCATTTGAAAAGGGATCAGTCTGGAAGCTACCGGCAGAAGAGGAAAGAAGCAAGAAGGACTGGGGAAAGCTGGATTCATAGCTATAGCAGAAACCCGAACAGGAAGCTGTTAGAGAGAGCTCAGTTAGCAGGCCACCTAAGAGTTTGGGGGGGGGGGGGGGTTTAAGACAAGAGTTAACACCTTTAACTACTTGAGCCAATACTCTTCCTGGCCAGGCATTTATGGGTTGACCACTTAACAAAGGCCGGCCTCTAAATGAAACCAAGGAGACAGCCTGGGGTGGCGTTAATGGCTTTGGAGGAGGCATAAATGGATGCAAAAGGGGCCCTGCAGTGCAGAAAGGCCAGAGGAGGGTGTCACTTGAGTATCCCTCTTTTGCACAGCCCTTGCTCTCTTTTAAATTAAGCTGGGTCACTTTGCACTGACTGCTTACTCTCCAATTAAAATGAAACACCACAGGCTCACAAAAGGACAAGGCTTAAATGTTACTTGGTGGCTTACAGAAGCTTCAAACTTGGAAGTGACCATGTGCTGGGTTCAAACATTGTGGGCAGCACATCATTCCCCCCCCCATGTCCCTGTCTGTGAGCTTCCTTAGAAGCACCTGGCTGGTCACTGCTGGACCTGGTGGGTCTTGCTCTAGGGCAACAGCCCAGTGCAGATTTTTTATAAAAAGTGTTTGTAAGAGAGCATTCCATCTAATCAGCTTTACATTTGTTAGGTCAGGAAATTCTTGACATGTAAATGGTTTTGTTGTTGTTGTTGTTATAGATGACATTTCCTACTTATGTAATTCATGGACACCTTTAGGGATGGTAACTGCTGTTTTGGGAAAAGAGAACAAAATGGTTTGATTCCAATGCAATCTGGGCATGGATAAAAGTCATGATACCCATTGCGCCTCCTCAGCCATAATGGCTTCAGTGAAGGAAGATCCCATTCTTTAACGTTGGGCAAGGAAAGGGAATGGATCACATGGCACAGGCACGCATTATGGCACACCTGCCTCGGGGCCAATGCAGAAAGCTATGCTGAGAATGGGTGTGGCACAGTGGCAAAGGCCCAGCTCGGACATCATGGCCCAGCCAGTGGGGAGGGGTACGTCCTTTCCCCCTCACTCATACCAGGTCCCTCTCTCACTTCCCTGGCTCATGGGAACCACGGGCTGTCGTAGGGAGGCCAGCCTCTAGGTGGGACCTGGGGATCCCCTGGAGCTACAGCTCATCTCCAGACTACATATATCCATCCCCCTGGAGAAAATGGATGCTTTGGGGGGTGGACTCTGTTGCATTGTACCCAGGGGTCATTTCGTAGAAAAAGAGCTAGGGGAACTCATTAGCATAACACATTAGCATATGCCACACCCCCTGACATCAGGGGCCCGGCGGTGGACCTGCAAGGCCAGCAGGAGTGCGAGGAAGCCCCGCCAAGGCCCTCCCTGGCCCCAGGCAGGCAGGGGTGGGGAGAGGCGGGAGGAAGCAACTTACCCTCCCTCTTCTCCTGCATCCTCCTGGCTGAATGAGGGCTGGAAGCCGGGCGGCCGGAAGCAAGGGGCGGGGCTTCATCACGTGCCCCACCCCCTGCACCTCACCCGGGGGAACTGTGTTCCCCCGCGTTCCCCCCCAAAATGACCTCTGATTGTACCTCACCGAAGTCTCTGACCTCCCCAGGCTTCATCCCCAAATCCCCAGGAGTTTCCCTTCCTGGATCTGGCAACCCTACCCTCCCATCCCCCACCAGTGGCTGGGGGGACCTGGCAACCTCAGGCTGCTGAGATATTTGAACTGGGCCACTGATTATTGTAAGTCATGGTTCACCTCCAAACCACAACTAGAAACCCTAGTTTGTAATTTTGGTTTGAAGGCAAACTGTGGTTTGCAGTAACCATATTTGGTCAGGTCAGACTCCATGACAAACTATGGTTTCCGTGAAACAGTGGGGGGATCTGACCCACAGTTGATACAGAGAGGGGGGGGGGGTAGGCACATGCCAGAGGCATGCTCTCAATGGCCATACCAGGTGTCTGATGCAAACCACAAACCACAAAGTTCCTGGTTGCACCTCACCTTGGCCACAGGTTCACCAAGAGCCAAACTACATGTTACAACTTTTAACGTGTCATATCTGGATTGCCATGACTTGAAATCGACTCAGACAGTCAGACGTCAGGTGCAGGGGTACTTGTTTCCTGAGGGTATGGTTCAGATTGGGACTGTGGTGCAGGGAGAGAACAGGCTTCATCCTGCCCTGCCGAGACATCTTCCCAACTCAAAACAGCACTGGGAGTATGTACACGTGCATTGATGGACTACGCACACAGCCAACTCCCCTCCACACACAGGGCAAACAGCATCCTTTTAAGGTCAAGAAAAGTACACCGCTGGAAAGGCTGAAGACACTTTCCCTTCCTTGCCATGGTGCCAATCTGAAATAGGTCCCTGGCTACTCAGGAAACAGGTTCCCCCACACACACACCTGACATGACGAAGTCAAAGTCAGGTTGGAGGAACCCAGATATGACATGTTAAAACCGTATAAGTTCATCCCTAAGTGTCCCTAAGCAAGCTACCCTGCCTCTGTCCCGCAGTCTGCAATACACAGATAAGAGTGCTGACCTCCTCTACAGGGCTGTTGTAAGGACTATTTATTTATTTGAACAAATGTATACCCCACCTTTCTATCCTGATCAGGGTAGGGAGGCAAAATAATGCATGGGATACACTTTAAAGGGCTACACAAACACTAAGTGTTAGCAGTTGTACTGTTACTTTCTGCTACCCCTGGTTACTCACAAGGTAGCGCTTTTTGCCAGAAAAGTTAGATCCAAGGCTGTTTCCTAGAGCTACAAAACTGGTAGCATAGCTTTTACGATTTTAAAACTTTGATTGCTTTATTTGTTCAAATGCTATACAGCCTTATTCTGAAGGCTTTGTTTTTAGAACAGTACTTTTGAACCCTAAATTTATATTTTGTATTTATATTTTATACTGTAATGGCCAATGGCCCTATACAATAAACTTACTACTACTTTCTACTACTGAAGGGCCAATCAGTTCCGAGGCTGAATCTATTGCCTGCCATGGACGTCAGTGGTCAGTTTTTACTTCTGTGGAAGACAAGGTCATGCCCATGCTCAGGCATGCCTACAGTGCTGTCCTAAGCGCAGTTACACCCTTCAAAGGTCATTGACTTCAATGCCCTTAGAAGGGCACAGCTCTGATCGGGATTGTACCGCCCCACAGGCAGAGATTAGCTGCACCTTCCCCTAGGAGCCAAGAGACGTCATTCAAGGAGATTTTTTGGCACCATTAAGAGTGTGGGCAAACAGACAGATTTGACCCAACAGGGCACAATCCAGCAGTTCTCATTTCTTTCAAGTGCGGTTTATGCGGGAGATCTTTCGGTGGGTAGACTGTGCGCTGTGTAAAATAACTGGAGCAGGGATGCTGCTTGGATTTCCTGCCTAAAAATGTCACCTACATGCCCTACAGCTGCCCTAAAGCAGGTGCAGCATTTTAAACATTTCTTACACCAGGGGCTTCCAAAGGGGGGGGGGGGGGGGGGGGGGGCTGAGCTCTCTCTCACAGGACAGCTCACTCGCTCCATTGCTGCTCGTGTGCTACTTAGGAGGGTTCTGAGAGAGCCATTTTGTCTCTAATGGTTCCAGGCATTCAGAATGACCACAGGACTCTGGCATGAAGCACAAAGCTCGGACTCCTGGGAAAATTCAGCCGCCCGCTCTGCTGTCTTTGCAACCCACTTCCTAGAAAATGAAAGTTCAAGAGGATAAGAACTTAAGAAGAGCCCTGCTGGATCAGACCCATAGTCCACCTAGTCTGGCATCCTGTTTCACACAGTGGTCAACCAGTTCCTCTGGAAACCAACAACAGGGCATGGAGACCGAGGCCTTCCCCTGATGTTGCCTCGTGGCTCTGGGATTCAGAGGCTTAATGTCTCTGGATGTGGAGGTTCCCCTCAGTCACCATGGCTAATAGCCACTGATAGACTTATCCTCCATTAATCTATCTAATCCCTTTTTGAAGCTGCTTATTCCTGTAGCCATCACTACATGCTCTGGCAGCCAGGGGTCGTTTCGTAGAAAAAGAGCTAGGGGAACTCATTAGCATAACTCATTAGCATATGCCACACCCCCTGACATGTTGCCCTGCTTTGCGGTGGACCTGCAAGGCCGGCGGGAGTGCGAGGAAGCCCCGCCAAGGCCCTCCCTGGCCCCAGGCAGGCAGGGGTGGGTAGAGGCGGAGAGGAAGCAACTCACCCTCCCTCTTCTCCTGCCTCCTCCTGTCTGAATGAGGGCTGCAAGCAGGGCGGCCGGAAGCAGGGGGCGGGGCTTCGTCGTGTGCCATGCCCCTGCCCCTCACCCGGGGGAACTGCGATCCCCCGCGTTCCCCCCCGAAATGACCTCTGCTGGCAGCACATCTCACATTTTAATCACTCTCTTTGTAAAGCCGTGTTTCCTTTTCTCTGTCCTGAACCTACTGCCCATCAGACGCCCTGAAGTTCTAGTGTTTTTGGAGAAGGAGAAAAATGTCTCTTTGTCAACTCTCTCTACTCCATGCATAATTTTATAAACCTCTATCATGCCCCCCCCCCTTTTAGTGGTCCCTTCTCTAAACTGTAAAGCCCCAAACTCATCAGCCTTTCCACATAGGGAAGGTTCTCTAACCCCCTAATCATCTTGGTTGCTCTCCTCTGCACTTGTTCCAGCTCTGCAATATCCTTCTGGAGATATGGTGAACAGAACTGTACACAGTATTCCAAATGAGGCCGCACCAATCGATCTATACAGGGGCATTACCATCTCAGCCGTTTTATTCTCAATCCCTTTCCTAATAATCCCTAACACAGAGTTTGCCTTTTTCACCGCTACAGCACCCTGGGTTGACACTTTCATTGAGCCATCTGCTATGACCCCAAGACCTTTTTCTGAATCTCCCGATTGTCCGAACGGTGTGCAAGGTGGTTGCAAGGATGGATATAAATCTCTTTCCTTAATTACAGTTCACGTTCTCATCTCTCCGCCTCCCTACTCTGTTTAAATGCGGTCCTCATTCTACGTGCCTAAACCCTCAATTCTGTAAAAACATTATAACTGGGAGCCCATTTGTTTATAACCATTTAAGCCCTTCACACTGATTCACGCTCTCAAGCCTAAGGAACTGACAGGTTAAATGTAAATCAATTTACATATTGCGGGGTCTGAATGGCACTCTTGAAGTGGGCTGTTTTTATGTGTAGGCAGGGGCCATTGTCCCGATACAGCCGGAGCAGGTGACATTAACACCGGCAGACAGTAGAACTGTTTGAGATGATCCGGTTCTTTATTAACACTGGAGAAATGCAACCCAAGAAGCCAGGAGAAAATTTCGTCTTTAAGATTTGCCCCACTCTTCATTTACCGGGCCATTGACTTCAGTGAAGGGCTCTGCACTCTGTGTCTCTTGCAACTTTACTCTGCTTATAACTCATTAACTCCTCTCCTTCCCTCTCTCATATACCCCGGCACAGCAATAGCTTGGCTAATAGCCTGGCTGGAGGACAGGGCAATAGAGCCTTCGCCCCAGGCAACAGTAGCTAGGAATGCTTGCTGGCTCCGCTCGAGTTCTCGACAGGCAGCCCTGCCAAGTTTTGTTATAGAATCCCTCTAACTTTTCATTCAGGAAAGCCACAAGAAAAATAAGAGGATCCTATTTGCAGAAGGAGAGTTATACTTTGCAAAATAATCTAATTGATTGTGTTTGGGGGGGGGGTGCGGTCTGAATTTCTGTGACATAAAATCTGTTGTATTAAATTTGTCAAGGGGCTCCAATGAACAGTCAGCCTCTGAACTTCTCAGGGTTTCAAAATGGGCCTGTCTCGAAGCTGGTTTTCCTTGAAGGGTTTTCTTAATCACTTGCGCGGGATAGACTCTCTGCTAGCAGCTGAGGCACTGCATCTAAGAGGGGATTGATCGTCCTGGAGGCTGCTGGTGCGAAGCTCATCTCTGCCACAAGCTTACTAGGCAAGCCACGCAATCTCAGCTCTCAGTCGCCCCATCTGCAATAGGTGGATAAGGATAATGGCTGAGTACAGGGGTCGTTTCATAGAAAAAGAGCTAGGGGAACTCATTAGCATAACTCATTAGCATATGCACACCCCCTGACATCATAAGGCCCGGCAGTGGACCTGCAAGGCCGGCGGTAGTGCAAGGAAGCCCCGCAAAGGCCCTCCCTGGCCCCAGGCAGGCAGGGGTGGGGAGAGGCAGGGAGGAAGCAACTTACCCTCCCTCTTCTCCTGCCTCCTCCTGTCTGAATGAGGGCCGGAAGCGGGGCGGCCGGAAGCAGGGGCGGGGCTTCGTCATGTGCCCCGCCCTCCGTACCTCACCCGGGGGAACTGCGATCCCCCGCGATCCCCCCCGAAATGACCTCTGGCTGAGTACTAGTTATTAGTTTTTCTTCTTCAGCTAGGAAAAGTCACTTTGACGCTGCTTTTTCAACATATCTGGTAGAGGGAGGGAGTCTGAGGGTCCAGTACAGCTGCAAGCCCCTTGGGAGCCTGATCAACTGGGGGGAAAGAGGATATTTTAATCCACAGTTAACGTTTTAACTGATCAATTGCATTGGCCGGTCACTGGAGGTCTGTAGCCCTAAAAAATAAGCCAGGTGGCACAAAGAGGTTTGCATAAAATTATTCTGAGCACGAAACTTAGGTTCTTTTCAGGCAGAAAAGGGGATGTTGCGATCAAGGGGTAGAAACACAAGCACTTCAGCTGCAGGGAGCATCAACCAGGCAGCCAGGAATTGCCCTGCTGTTTCTATCTGCACTGAATACATGGTTTAAAACACCAAACAGCACGAAAAAGACACATCTGCACCAAAAGCGTGATGGTCAGTCACCAACTGCCTATGCATTTGAAGAAGTGAGCTCTGGCTCCCGAAAGCCAGCACTGGAATAAATTTTGTTAGTCTGTAAAGTGCTACTGAACGCCTTTGCTAAAACAAACGGCTCCGAAATCAGCCTCCTGCAGTAGGACGCCGGGTTCTCTCCTGCAATGATAACCGTATCCTGCAGGGGGCACTGCCAAGCAGCATATCCTTTCCCCTGCCAAAAACTCCGGCGAGGCGACAAGAGACATGATTAAAATTGAGTACCTGGACAGAGTTGCATCAGGCAGAAGCGGCACAGCTGGGAGGGGCGCCAGCCTCTCCACAGGTCTTTCAGGTCCAGGCAGGCTGGCACCCAGTCTGCACCTCCAACCAGAACGGGCAGAAGAACCCAGCAAAGAAGATGGCTCCTGGGGGGGGGGGGTGCCTGTGGCTGTGTACTGATGTCAGCGTTGCAGTTGGCACATGCAGCCCAGGCACAGCCCACCCACGGTTGGTTGTGAGGCACACAGCTGATAAGAGTGCTGCGATGGTGTGTGTGAGAGTCATCTCACTACCCCTTTTTTATCTCCCACAATTTTGCTTGAACCATCAAGGCTTGTGTAGAGAGGGTGGGCAAGGAGGGGCTCTGCCCTGGAGAAGCACAGACCACGTATCTCGGCAGGCTCTGTGTGTCTGGGGTGGGAGGGGTGGGATTTGTATGGGGGAGGCAGTGGTGGGCTGCATTTTTGTTGCCCACTGGGCAGCGGGGGGAAGGGGAGTCTAATCCTGGAAATCCCTTTCTACCCAGGCAGTTTTGCCTCTCCAGTGAGGCAACTAGAGGAAAGGAGAGGGGAGAGGGAGGGGAGCAAGGAGTGGGGGGGGGGTTAGGGTCTCATTAGTAATTAGTCAGTAGTACAACAACATGCAAACGAAGTTAGAATGCGGACGGGGGAGGAGCAACTGGGTGGGGGGGCTGAATCTGCCACAAGCCTTCTCCCCCCCCTTCCGACAAGTAGTGACCCTCCCCCACCTATATCCCCCAAATTTTGCAAGGATGGAGCAGGAAGCACAGGCGCAGCAGCTCCCTTGGGAATGCAGAGGGCTGCAGCGGCACCAGCTGTTCACCACTAGGACAGATGTTGCAAGTGCAGCAACTCCCTGGAGCTCCACCTTCCCTACTTACTTTCTAGAACCACATCCAGAGGTCTGCTTCACACAGGGCATGTTTTCTACCTGCATCTCACAGTTCCTTTTTACTCTTGCTTACTCTTGTGTATGTACATCGTGCCCTGACCTGGATAGCCCAGGCTAGCTTGATCTCATCAGATCTCAGAAGCTAAGCAGGGTTGGTCCTGGTTAATATTTGGATGGGAGACCACCAAGGAGGTCCAGGGTTACTGTGCAGAGGCAGCCACTGCTGAATGCCTCTTGCCTTGAAAACCCTACAGGGTTGTCATAAGTCGGCTGTGACCTGACAGCAAAAAAAGAGAGAAAAGAAAGACGTGCATCGAGGGAAGCATGCCCCCAATGTGTGTGCATGTAGTAAAAATGCTTGCATGTCTGTGCAATCCTTACCCACCAGAGTAGACTCCTGCCCTCCCATCTTTGTACAGGCAACACTGCACGTGAAGCAGCTCTTTCAGTACAGGAATGTGAAGGGAACTAGATACCGATTCCTCTGACGTTACCGAGACAAGCCTCTCTGGTCATTTTCAGCAAGGGGGGATGGTCCCAGGCTCCATGCAAACATGGAGGGGTGCACCTCCCAAAGCAGTCCATGGCTTGTACAGGAGACTCATGGGCAGAGGATGGGTCTTAACCTATCAAAGAACTCTCCGGGGTTGTTTGGGAGCAGCAGGGGACAGAGATTTGCACACACAAAAAATGCCCCCTGTGATTGGCAGGTAGTATGAATCCTCCGGGAGCCTGGACTTCTGGCCTTTCCTAGTCTACCTTCTGCCTCATGCACTTCAGGCCTTCATCAACTGATTTATGCTAGATCTGGATTCAAGTCCAGCCATACATGGCCCAGCAGAACCAGAACTACTGCTGTTCACCTAACAATGTTTGAGGACACAGCCAGAGAGGTCAGAAGGAGCTGGCAGCAGGGCACAGCTGGGTGACACCAGGCAGGCACCAATGTTGGCTGTGCCAGCCTGGCAAGGACTTCCATTTGGGGTGCTCCAGAAATGCTGCAGCAGAAGTCCCTAGGTGCCCTGGAAGCTAAGGAGGGTGAGGAAGGAGGTATAACACTAGAGATAGGTTTATTATTTTTTTAGCCTACTCCTCCACATGAAGCCTGCTGGGTGACCTTGGGCCAGTCACAGCCCTCTCTCTCAGAACTCTCACTCAGCCCCACTTGCCTCACAAGGTGCCTGTTGTGGGGAGAGGGAGGGAAGGCGATTGTAAGCCCCTTTGAGATTCCTTAGGGTAGAGAAAAGAGGGGTATAAGAAACCAACGCCTTCTTCTCCTACCCCTATCTACTTCCAAGAATTTGTATGGATGAAGCACCTACGCTGGCTACTTCTGTACGAGTGTTTTAAAAGCCAGACTAGAGGGAAATAATGTCCACTGAGACCCTGGAGGCAAGGAGCCAGAGCTTTTTTATGGGGATGTGTGTTGTCTTTGTGTAATATAGGAAGGGCTTTCCACCTGTGCAGGCATCTGCCCTGGATCTGTCTTAAGCCTATCTCATACATTCAGTGGCCACAGGGAGAATTTATTTTCACCCATGAGCAGAGAAGGCATCGTTTCTGGCCATGTGGGAGAGAGCTCTTCCGTGCCACACTGCCCCCCCCCCCAATTCCCTCTTCTGCCTATGCTGCAGGCTGTGCCAGCATCTTCCTGTTCTCACAAGAGAACGCCTGCCCTTTGCTGCATGCTCCTTTCCTGATCTCTAACCCAGGACTGCCCCCCCTCCCAAAGCTGGGCAGGTGCCCCCTGCCTACGGGGCATCTGCTCCAACACTCACTCCGGCTGCCCTCCTCTCTACTGCCCCCTAGCAAAGGCACTGCACATCACACTACCTTTAGAGAGGAAAACACAGGGAGGAAAAGAGATGGTTTCCCAAGATCTGGTCAAAAGCCATTCTCCCCACCAGCTCTAGAAAACTACTCAGAAGTTGGGAGTTTTACAAACTGATTCCCCCCCCCTCCGCCGCCCCCATCACCACCAGGACAGAGGTTTAAACAGAGTGGCCCCTCCCTCGGGGGGGGGAAGAGTTACAGAGGACCAGGGGAACAGGAAGGGGCAGAGAATGGGTGGGGGTGGGGTGGGGGGGACATTTGAGCGAAAGAATTTGGAGGTGAGGGGCGATCTCCTCGGACAAACTTAAAAGTTCAGACACAAAAATGGCAGTTAGTAGGAACAATCAACACAGTCTTTAATTAGTATACTATTAGTACAACAGGAGTTAATTATCGGCTAGCATTAATCATGACTCTCAATTAATTAATTAATTAATCATTAGAAAGAAGAGAGAGAGAGAGAGAAAGAGAGAGAGAGAGATCAGCTGAGAAGAGACTCAGATGGAGACAGAGCAGCCATGCAAAGCAAGGACATAGGCCCAAAGCGACCTCCATGCGTGTTAGATGGGGCAGGGAGGCGCTGAGTGATGGTGGGGGGGGGGGACACAGAGAGAGAGGGGCGAGAGAGAGGCAGGCAAAGGCATGCGAGAGGAGAGAGAGAGAGAGAGAATGGAGAAAGCCCAAGTGGATGAATCAGAGCAAGAGAGGCAGCAGAAAGATGGCTACTCAGCCACTTCTAACGGGAGCACCTGGAAGCACCCAAAATAGACACCGGGAGCACACCAGTAGTGAATCGAAGGGGGTCCCCAACCCCTCACATGCACTGACGCCAAGCCCACATTTTACATCTACCAGAGGTCCAAGTTCAAGCATTCAAAAGAGAGTACATTCACTCCATTTGTTGTGTGCACACCAATAGGCGTGCGCATGCACACACACACACACACACACACACACATACCAGGGCCATGCATTCTGTGGCGCACTCTGAGAGGCAGGCTGCAGAACTGCACACACACATCCTGGCTGGAATAGGGGGCCTTCGTGTATTTTCACACTGCAGCGTCACCCAGGGAAGCTGCCCAGCTGAACTCAGGCACATGCTCTCCTACTCTAAACGCAGCCACACGTTTGGAGACCAAGAGGACTTTTGCACATACATGTGTTCTCTAAAGATGAGCACCTAGCGGAAGAGAATTCGCAACCGTGCATTCATGTGCTTCATTAGAAATCCTGCCACACATATGTGCCGGGGTGTAGACTTTCCAATTTCCCGGGGGGGGGGGGCTGGGGCTGGGCCAGAGGCATTGCTTTGCTAGGAGCAAGGGTGGCTCCCGGGGGAGGCTGAGCACCTTCCTGAAAATTTCGGCGGGGGCTGACGCCCCGCCGCCCTCACGAAGATTACGCCTATGCGCGGAGACCAGTTTTTACGTACTCCCGCTTTTATGGTTTGCGCTGATAGAGTCAACAACAAATGTATGTGTGTGTGTGGGGAATCCTATTCCCAAATGGGGCTTCTGCACAGATTCATGCACACAGCTTGTCTGTGTATCAGCTGAGTGAACCACCTTCCCTCCTTCCTTGGCTCACACACACAGATACACACCTGGCCCTGCAGCCTTCTGTCATTCACACTCCTGCAGTCCACCAGCTGCTACATTCTGGGCTTTGCGCAAACACATATTGCAGAATTACTTTACAAGCTGGGTGGGGGGAGGTAAGCGTTATTGAGATACGCATGTATGTGTATAGGAATTAGCACGCAGTTACTCTCTGACACTCCTGGAAAGAGAGGTCGTGTGGGGGGAAGGGCTTTCATTGTGCAGCTTGCCAGATTCTTAGATGGAACTGTCCCCCATATACAGAAGGGGCTCGGAATGGGAACAGGGGCATGGAGATAGATGTGTAACAGATACTATGTAAATCCGAAAACCAACGCATGCAAAGCAGGGCAACATGTAAGCAAACACACACATACTCTCACACACATAATTCCATAATGTATTAACCCACACAGAAGAAATTCACACACACACACAAGAATTTGCACCAAAATACATCCTTCGGCCAGAAAGGATGAATGCACAGCCACAAAGAGAAGATCCTCATCCCGAGCAATAGAACAAATTTAGAGTCCAGTGGTACCTTTAAGACCAACAAATTTAAGACTCTAAACTGTTTCAGACCGACACGGCTGACTACCTGGATCTATCTTCATCCCAAGCAAGATCCTCTTTGGTTTCTGAACACACCACTTTTCATCATGCACCGAACTTCCAAAATGTTGATTAAGAACAAGCCTCGTGGAAGATCTCTGTTAATCATTCTGGTTCATCTGGGGGATCTCAGTCAGCCATGAAACTTACTGCAGTGAGGGGGATGCTGATGGAAAGATCTCCATCCATGGGTAAGGTCCCAGAATTTAGAGCCTAGATGCTGCCACATCAGCAGACATGACAGCACATAGGGTCACAGGGAACACATAGTTCACGTGGTTCCCAGCAATTCTATATGCTGCTATTCGTTGTCAAGACCCACAGGAACTACATTTCCCATGGTTCCAAGCACTTCTGGATGTTGGTGCACATGATCTCAGCAGCACCAAAGACCTTGCCATGGAGCTGGCACCGTGCCCTCCCTATTGCCTCCATATCTTGGAAAACAAGACAGGGCTGGTGTTGGCCGAGACTTCACAGAAGGAATCTAATCCATGCCAGACCTAATGTTTCCCTAAGTTATTTCCAATAGATACTGAGGCTGTCTGCCTGAGGAATAACCACAGTAATATGATAAAGGAGTCTAAGCACATGCTTTGCACATCCCATGGTTAATCTCCAGCATGTGCACTGGGAAGGACGTAGGGGGTGCTTGGGCAGACACTTTTCTGCCTGAGTCCTTGGAAACCGGCTGCCAGCCAGCCCAGACTGTAAGGGTCTCGATGGGAAAGGGCCTGATTCATGATAATGCCATTTCCTATCTTCAGTGCTTCCTGAACAGCCACCTACACACGTAGGCGCAGATACTTCATTCCTCTTCTACGCGATCTTTTTCCATGCATGCAGACACACTCACAAGAGCGGCACACAACTCCCTACAGCACACACCTCTTTTTTTAATGCAGGTAAAACTGAATGCTCATCCTGAGGATCGCTCAGAACTACACACATTCTCCACCGAGCACTTTTACACACATGTCCAGCCCAAGCACGCAGACATACTCAGGTTCACGCTCTCTGTTCAGCTCCCAGAAGAGGCCCACACGGTCTCCACACAGTGCAGTCCTAAGCAGAGTTGCCTTTCTAAGCTCACTGACTTCAATGGACTTGTAATAATGTTAACTCTCTGCAGGATTGTACTGCTAATCTACACTGCAAATATATAAACCGGATTCCAATGGTTTTAATTGGCAAGGCTTCCCCTAGAGGTTCCAAGGAATTGTCACTTCCGCAAGCCTGCTGGGAATGACTGGCTCACAGATCTGTTGCTCTTTTCACAGACCACGACTGAAGCCATACAAAAGGCTTGGATCCCGTTTACAGTGGTGGCGCTTAGGTGGATACAGACCCACACACGTGCAGATGTGCAATGCTGCCTTCTCAAGAGCCACACCTGAAGCTTCAGATAGATGTCTGAGATGTCAGAGGCACAAGAGACTGGCTAGATCAGAACCACCTCCATCTGCATTCTTCCTGTGCCACTTCTCTCGGAAACACATCTACACTTGAGAGAGAGACCACTTTGCCATCAAAACATCTGAAGATACAGCCATGACTCAGGAGAAGATGCTTGTATTTGTGTGTTCTTTTCTCCCAGATTGACCCAGGGATCCTGGAGGTCACTGGGGGATTCGGGGGGGGGGTAGCTGTGAATTTCCTGCACTGTACAAGGGGTTGGCCTAGATAACATCAGGCTGCACCTGGAGTCTTGTGTGCAGTTCTGGAGGCCTCACTTCAAAAAGGATGTGGACAGACTGGAGCTGGTGCAGAGGAGAGTGACGAGGATGCTCGGGGGCCTGGAGACCAAGCCCTGTGAGGAAAGACTGAAGGACTTGGGAATGTCCAGTCTGGAGAAGAGGAGGTTGAAGGGGGGGACATGATTGCCCTCTTTAAGCATTTGAAGGGCTGTCCCTTAGAGGAGGGCAGGGAGCTGTTCCTGTTGGCAGCAGAGGGTAGGACTCGCAATCGTGGGTTTAAATAAAGGGCGGGAGGGTACCGGCTGGATATTAGGAAAAACTTTGTTACAGCAAGAGTTGTTCAACAGTGGAATCAGCCACCTAGGGAGGTGGTGAGCTCCCCCTCACTGGCAGTCTTTAAGCAGCGGCTGGACAAACACTTGTCAGGCTGATCCTGCATCGAGCAGGGGGGTTGGACAAGATGGCCCGTATGTCCCCTTCTGACTCTGTGATTCTAAGATTCTATGATCCCTTCCAGCTTTGCGTTTCTATGTTTCTGGTTCAGGGCTTTTGCACTAAGTCAGAAGTCCGGGGCAAGATCACCCACAACAGTAACTATGATATCGGGTAGGAGACCCTGGTGCGCCATGAGATAGGCGGGTAGCACAGCCCCGTGGTGGGCCCACAACCATCCCTTCTCTGCTATGCAAACAAGAACAGTGGCCAGGCGTGTGGAAAAACTGATCCTGGAGGAAACCCAGCATGGACCTTTGTGCACACTTGAGAAAGAGAAAATCAAGAAGAGGACCACTTAGACACCAGCCGGCTCACACTCCCTTACAGTCACATGTGCACACACACTCATGCGACCTTCAGCAACAATCTCTCTCCTCTCCCCCCCCCCCCAACCCCGATCAGCGCTCCTAGGCCTCCTGCCTGCACTGGTGCTCCCTTTTGAAATGGCAAAGTGGTGAAGTCAATGGGCCATGCAGAGTGGGGTAGAAGGCCTGGAAGAGTGTGGGAGAAGGGAGAGAGGAAGAGGAAGGGAAAGGAGGGCGGGGGACGCAACAGGTGTACAACACATAGTGTTAGTTCAGCCCCAGAGAGATGCTCTGAAAATAAAAACCGGACACAGAAGCCACATGCCCAAAGCAATCCCAGCATGCCACATGGTATGGAAGGCTGGCAGCAGGACCCCAGGGGAGGGGAACAGGGCAGCCAGTGTGTCTTTCTGGGGTGGGGGATTATACCCTTGACAGGCTTTCTTTCCTTTCAAACTTCCCAGAGGACATGAAAAGAGCCCCTCCCTTCAAAAGCAGAGTGCAGCAAATACAACCCAAGAGCTACGTATCCTGCTAAGTGGAACAGCTCTGCAGAAGATGTTTGGGGGAGGAGAGGAAACCCCCTCCCCAACTTGAGTGTCACACCAGTTTCTCCGGAAGGGAAAGAAGTTTTTGGTTGTTCTTCTGGACGAGCTGCCCCACTTCCCCCCAACCCCTAGACGAGGTCACCAAGAGTTGCCTGCTGGCTGCCAGGTGCTGTCCTTCCCTGGGGGGGGGGGGCAGCTAGGGTCATAGCGCAGGTGTGATAGCGCACAGAAGTTGCTTCATGGGATGGTGTTTTCCATGGATTTTTGGGGGGTGGGGGTGGGGAGGGGAGGGGAAAAAACTAAAACCATAAAATAAGAGCAAGTCGTCAAAAAAGTTTTGTTTTTCTATCGATTTTATTAAAAAGAAAAGAAAAGCACAAAATTTTAAGTAAACCATTTTTCTGTATGCCTGTGAGTCGGGGGGAAAGCGTGAGAAAAGGATTCGGACTGCAACCAATTAAATAGATCAGTTTGGGGGAATGGACTCTGGATGATTTCTGTTAGGCTGTGGTTTTATTTCTACCGATCATCCCTTTGTCATTTGGTTCTCAGGTCAACTGTTATCTGTACTGGCTTTAAGGTCAACCTTGCATTGGTCACCTGATGCTCTTGCCAAATAGCAAATGTTTCCTTGACAAGATTGGTGTGTCTTTCAGTTCCACAAGAGCTGTCTTAGTGGCTCTGAATTTTTACCAAGGGGCCATTGGAGCATGGGGGTTGTTGCTGTCGGGAGTCGATTGCACCATCCATTATTGTGATGTACTTCTGAGATTATGTTAATATAGTCCCTGCCGTTAGAATGAAAGATACATCACGGATGGCTTTCCTGATGAATTGGCTTGTGATTGGTGGCAACACATAGCTTGAATTGACCACTGACACTTCAAAGTGCAATCGTAAACGGAGTTATACCCAATGAAGTCAATGGGCTCAGAAGGGAGTAACTCTGCTTAGATATGCCCTGTAAATTACATACAGTGTTTGGTTTTGAATAGGGAACTTCCATTTGTGTGGTATTAGCCGTTAAACTGTCAGACTAGGTTCTGGGAGACCCAGGTTTGAATCACCACTCCGCCTCAGAAACTTGCTGGGTGACCTTGGGCCAGTCACACACTCTCAGCCTAACCTACCTCACAGGGTGGTTGTGAGGATAAAACTGGAGGAGAGGGAAACAATGTAAGCTGCTCTGGGTCCCCGTTGGGGGGAAATTAGGGGGTAAAGGGAAGCAAATAATTAAATAGATGCCAACGGTTTTCAGTTGTGTGTTGAATTCTTATCAGTCTATACTGGATAAGAATCAAATTTGGGAAGCTATTTTTTTTTAACTTTGTTAAATAAAGTCTATTGTGTGGGTGTGTGCGTGAGAGAGAGAGAAAGAGACAGAGCGAGAGAGAGAGATGGCGTGCTTTTAAAATAAGAGATTTTAAAAATAATAATATTTTTAAAAATCCAATTAGCTAATTAAAAAAAATAAGGAAGGGAGGGGAAGAGGTAAAACCCACGGCAAACCAAATGAGTAGACAATTAGACTGATATCTACCAGGTAATGCAGTTTGTTTACCATAGCGTGTCCAATTCCTGCGTGCTGTTTGCGTTAAAAAAAACAATGAAAAATAAAACAAAAACAAGAGGGAGGGGGAATAAAAAGGAAAAAAAAAACGACCAACCATGAAATTCAAGGGAGATAAAAAGGAGAAATAAATTTCCCCAATTGCTGTGACCAGAAAAAAAAGAAAAAAGACACTAAACCACACACCCCTGCAGAAGAGCGCCAGCCTCCCCACCCCACCCCCACCTGCCCAACCCATGGAACTTTCTAGACCTTGGTTAGTAAGGAAAGAACGGAACAAAATGAAAAGACTGGAAAAATCAAAAAAGAAACAACCAACATTCCGTGGATGGCACAAAGGTTAGTTCTGGTTTCTCCGGCTGAGGGTGGGGGGGTGAGGGGTGGGAGGATGGAGGAAAAAAGCAAGGCCCATGTTAGCAGTATTAGTAATTCCTAGGCAGCCAGCTCAGAGAGGAAGGAGGGGAGGGGAGGGTGGACGATGGGCCCAGCTGGAGGGGAGTCCTCCAGCTGTGGTGTGTGTCTAGGGGGCAGGCAGCGTGGCCTTGGGGCTTGTTGGAGGCTGCTGCTGGCTGGTGAGGGATGGCATCCAAGTGGCTTTGGAGAGAGAGAGAGCAGCCAGAGGTATTTTGGGATACGGAGGATGGTTTTCCCCCATCCATCCCTGGAGGATAAAGCCCTGTTGAGCACGTGCTGTTCTTTGTACAAAGAGAAGAAAATAGTCAAGGGGTTAGCAGAGAGCAGATCAGGTGGGGAGCCCAGTTCTGTGAACCCCAACAGCAGTGTGGGGCAGGCCGTTAACCCTCCTTGACCCTAGCATACTGGCTTATCACCCCACAGACTCCCTACCCACTGTCTCCATAGGAACCACCATTTTTTGCCATCTAGAAGACTTACACACACACATTCCCATGTGAACTCCAGGGTTAGGGGGAAAGAACTCTGTGCATGCTCAGAAGCACTCTTCATATCGCCTGTTATTCAACCGGCTGCTCCCAAACAACACCTGTGCTGTTTGTGCACTCTTAGCTAGCATTCCTCTAAGGATCCATCCAACCTAGGACTGTACCCAACCCCCACCATGCCATGATGCCTCTGGAAAGTGTGAAGAAAGAAGAGTGTCTCTGAACACTGCACGGAGTGCCTTTTGTCAAAAGCAGCCTCAAAAATAGCGAAATCAGAGGGCAGGGCTTGGGTGTACACATGGACTTGAGTCTTTGTGCTGCTTGTTTTAAAAATTAAGCGCTGCACTCTTCCTCGCACACGCACACACGCACCCCGTGTCCCTCACCATCAACCTCCCCACCAAGATCTTTCCAAATGTGCGCCACCTCACTTTTAACTACCAGCCTGTCTCGCTTCTTCCCACCCCACTCAATCCACTGCTGAGGGGTAGAAAGTCTGTGGAGACAGGTCTCCTCATAACATTCACAAAACAGGACTTAGGGCTGCCCTTAGGATTCACAGAACAAAGACACACACCCCTTCCCTCCCGGTCCCGCCCACTTTCTCAGTCTTCCACCACCGTGATGTAACCCTCTGTATTCACAAAGTTACTTTTGTGTTTGTGGTCCCAAGAGTATTGAGGCCTACACAGCAAGCCATATTCTGTGAACTGAGCAATAGGACTGTGGGGTCCCCTGTAGTCCAGACACCACGCAAAATAAGGGGGGTGGGGTAAACAACACCCTCTCTTAATGGGGGTTCAGGATGCAGCCCTGCTCTCCCCTTGCCTAACACAGAGAAGTCCCCACTTTGGACCAGTCTCCCTAACAGAAAGGCCTAGTGAATAGAGCCCCATATTCATTTTCTGCCTCAAGAATCAAACCCAAACAGAAATGTGGAGGAATTTCCATAACACTGATAAGCACATTTGGGGGGCACTGAAAGTGTTAAGACTGACAGCAGTTTTATTCCCTCAGATGGTACCTGCAGCACAATATGTTTTACACTGGTTTATCTGTCAAATCTTCGTTCCAAGGAACCCCTGGGAAGTGTCGTGTGAGCATGGCACAAATCCTCTTGCCTCTCCAAAAAACTACAGGTCCCAACATTCCAGGAAGGGAAGCCATGACAGCTAAAATGGCTGCCATGCTTAAAACAGCTGATGTTTATTAATTGGGAGACATCTATTTACAGGACGACAAAGCCGCTCCAGCCATTTATTGCCAATTATCTAACAGTAATTACGACTTTTTAAAATATCTGTACACACAAGTGTCTTGTTAAATGTCTGCTTAGCGTAATTTAAGGCTACAGTCCTATGCATGTTTACTCAAGCTCCACTGGATGCAGAGCAAATGTGCCTACAGTCAGGCCATAAGTGCACTTCCTGTTGAATTTCATGGGACTGGCTTCCTAGTAAACCTGTTTAGGACAGGACTGTGGGGCTACTTCAATAAAATGCCAAGAAGTATTCATTGTACTCTAAACGAACTCTAGGAACCTCAGGAAAGGCCCCAGGGAGCAGAAGCCATCCCAAACCATTTGCATAGGAGATGTTTAAATCAGGCATATTTCTACTGCTCATAAAGCAAATGGAAGACCAAACATGTTTGATTTCAAAATGGCTCTCCTTCCTTTCCTAAGCAGTGCTGCTGGCAACAGATAGAGCGATCTTGCTGTGGTGGTGACTGGAGTGCCAGAATAGGATCTGGGAGACCCAGGTTCAAATCCCCACTTCGGCCTGAAGCTTGCTGGGTGACCTTGGGACAGTCACTCTCTCTGTGTAACCTAACTTAACAGGGTTGTTGTGAGGATAAAAGGGAGGAGAGGGGAAATCACACAAGTGTGCTCTGAGCAACTCGGAGAAAGGGCAGGATAAAAATATACTACAAAAATAAATATGGAAGTGCCACGGACTAAAGAGCTGTCTCGGTGCCACTTGCAAGAAGCTTTGTTGGATATGCAAAGGCAGAAAATGCTTTGCAGCTTTGTAAGATAAAACAGCATCTGGAACATACCAGGGAGTTGGCACCACGCAAAAGCAAAAAACAACAACACACCAAACAACTGACTGCTGTGACTTAATGAAGGGTTAAAAAGTAGAAAGGCATGGGGTGTGTGTGTGTGTGTGTGTGTGTGTGTGTGTGTGTGTATTTGTGGTTGGACCTGCCAGAAGCTGCTCAAAGAGCAATGGCTGGGAGGGGGAGGGCCTTTTCTGTGTCACCTTGGCACCAACCACACCACAGTGGGATCGCACGGCCCTGGATATCAAAAGATGCTTGGCTGGAAGCTGCCAGACTCGGTGAAAGTAGAGGCTGTGACAGTGGAAGGAGCATGTGGGTACATCCCTCTCCCCCCAACATAAATAGACGGTTGCGGCACATCGCAACAGGGTAGTCCAGAGAAGCGGGGCTCACAGTTTAAGAGCAACTGTGCAGTGCAGTGGGAACTGAGGAAGAAAAGAGATACTGGTGCAGACAGCACTGGGTTAGACAGCAGAATGAAAGCTGGAAGAGAGGGCAGGGAGTCCGGACTCTTATTGGCTCAGCCTGACAGGGGAAGGACAGCCTTAAGAGGGCTGGAGCTCTTATTGGCTCAGCTTAGCCTCCCACATGCTTTCAAGTCAGTTCTTGGCTCAGATGGCCTCTGAACACATGCAGAGTGTCTCTGAGAAACCAGAGCCTGTCTTCACACGTTGAGCTATAGGGGCCTAACGAGTTAAACTTGAGCCCACACAGATTTCTTTTATGAAATGAAGCATCAGGCCTAGGTTCCAAGAGCCTTGCCCTGCAGATCCCCCATCTTCTAGAACCAAGCTGGCTATCCAGCTGAGTTCTAAATCCTGTCCCTGAGATTCCCAATCCTTTCCCCAAAGTAGGGATTACTCAATGCTTTGTGGGAGGAGATGATAGAATTCTTTTTGGGGTAGGGGGGTAGGGGAGAGCTATATTCTGGGTGGTGTCTGGAGAGCAGGAGAAATGTACAGTCGGCAACTCAAACAACCCAGTTCTTGCCCCAGAAAGGGCTCCGTCCCTTTGCCTATCACCACCACCACTGCCCTCAGCAAGGAGCTCGGCAGGAGATGGCCACTCACCTGGCGCAGGTTTCTGGTCACACGGATGTCGTGCCAGTTGTTGTCGTTGAACTTGCCGTTGACGGGCTCCACCAGCGCCTCAAAAGCCCCCGAGCCCAAGTTGATGACCAGCCAGACGGCACCGCTCTTGAGTGACAGGTTGACGTAGTCCGCCGACTTCCCGGTGTGGAGCATCAGGCCGTTGCGTTGCAGGGTGCGGAAGGACAGGGTGATCTCATCTGTGCTGCTCTGGATGGGGTTGTGCGACAGATCGTAGCAGAAGAATTCGTTACCCTTGAACGTGGCCACAAACTCCTCTTTCCGAGAGGGGAGAGGGCAAAGGGACCTGTGAGAACCACAGGCCTCCCATGTGCAGGGATGGTCCCCTCACTTCACACATGAGGATCCACACACACCTCTGATTCTGTAAGATTATTTGCTGGCAACATGTTATGTGCTGTACAGAAGATAGAAACAACAGAGTTGATCAATCCACTTGTGACAGGCTGTGTGGTATGTCTGCTTGCATCATGCTCACAGCCACCTTACAGCTACCAAGTCATTCCATGTAAATCTTGCAATTAAAAACATTTCTAAAAAGAAATCGATTCTGAACAACGCTTTTGAAAAGGTTAAACAGTAGGCATAAACGAAAAGCAATGTTATCTGTAAAAATGTGAGCACTTCGTGTATACTTCCCCCACTGTAAGGTTCCTAAATCCAGCAGCAACCATAATGAGGAATGCTGTGAAAAACTTGTCTGAGGGGGAGTCAACACGTTTAATTTTTTTAATTAATAAATTTTATTTAACGTCTTCTCAAATTACAATACCACCAATATATTTAAAAAAGGTTCATACAATACATAGTTTGTTGGCAGCATGTGGAGAAACATAAAAAAGGGCATTTAAACCCATCAACAAAGGCTCTAGCAGCGCAGTCGTAACTATTTAAAATTGCTCTTCATATCCAGGCTAATGAAACAAAGAGGCAGCTGGATGAAAAGACTTAACTGAACTTCACAAACCCAGTGACAATTCAAACACAAAGTGCAGGATGCAGTAAACTATCTCTATCCTTTAAAATCTGGCTTCCAGGGAAAAACCAAACAAAAATGAACTACCGTGGGTTAAGAAGGGGCAAGGGCAGCTGAAATTCTCAATAAAATATCACAGTCCTCTTTCACAGAGGAGAGAACCATAAAGACAACAACAACAACAAAACAGTTACTGACAGGGCTCTTTTTGTAGCAGGAACTCCTTTGCATATTAGGCCACCCCCCCTAATGTAGCCAATCCTCCAAGAGCTTACAGAGTTCTTCTTACAGGGGCTACTGTAAGCTCTTGGAGGATTGGCTACATTAGGGGTGTGTCACTTAATATGCAAATGAGTACCTGCTACAAAAAGCTTAAATTTTCACAGGCATAAATATGAGTTAGGAGAGATCTGTTTCCCCTTCCTAGCCTCGTTTTCTGCCCAGTGCCGCCAACTAAGTGTAGAATGTCGGAATGCGGGTTCCTAGTTCCTTCTGCTTCCCTCCGCTCCACTCTCCTCCCAGATGCCTGTACGATTCAGGCAGCCTAAAGCACAACAAGCCAGGGAAGGAGACAGGCGTGGGTTCCATTTGCTGTGCTTCGAAAGGCTATTTCACTGCCTCCGGACTGTGCAAAACTCTCCCCGCCAGCCCCCCAGCCCCTCAACACACACAGCTGATGTGACTCTACACAGTGAAATGTCCCTCTCCCCCTGACACCTGCCAATTAACTTGCCATCCTCTCGCGCCCGGGAAACAAATTTTGCTGTCTTTTCCTCTTCCTTCCCCCCCACAATCATGGTGTCATTGAAAGCCATTTGCAGTCCAGGCCCCTTCAGGAAGGAAGGAAGAAAATGGGGAGGGAGAGGGGGGGTTGCAGGCCAAGTCGATTCAATTTCAGAAAAAAGCCAGGTTTTTATCTTGTCCCTCAAACTGTCGCTGCATTAAAAATGGCCTAAGCTGCAGGCAGGGAGCTAGATGGTTGCTGAAACCAGGAAGGACAGCTAACCCCTTTGGGGGTGTGCATGAAGAGACAGCACAGAGAGAAAGTATGTGTCTGTGTGCATGCACATGCGCGAAGGTGATGTGTGCTCCAGGTCAGTGTTCAGTTCACCTTTCTTGGACATGTCTGGGGTTAGGATTAGGGGCACTGAGGGTTGCGTCAGAGATTTCAACACATGCCTTCTGCAGCCCCCCTGAATGCGACTTGTTTTGGATGGATGAATAGAAAGTGGCATCAAGTTGTAGCCGACATATGGTGACCCTGTAGGGTTTTCAAGGCAAGAGACGTTCAGAGATGGTTTGCCATTGCCATTGTTATGCATCTGCATAGCAACCCTGGGCTTCCTTTGGTGGCCAACCATCCAAGCACTAACCAGGGTTGATCATGTTCAGCTTCAGAGATCTGATGAGATCGGGCTAGCCACCTGCAAACGTGGTATTTGGATCAAGGGGAAGGGAACTTTGGTCCACCCTAATACTGTCACAAGGGGCCACGGTGGCTCAGAGGTTAAGACACTGAGCTGCAGACTGGAAGGTCTGTAGGTCAGCAGTTCGAGACCCTACTGCAGTGTGAAGGAGTGAGCTCCTATCTCTGGCCCCAACTCCTGCCAACCTAGAAGTTCAAAAGCAAGAAATAGTACGAAGATAAATAGGTACCACTTCGGTGGGAAGGTAACAGCGTTCCATGTGCCTCGGTGTTTAGTCATGCCGGCCACATGATCACGGAAATGTCTTCGGACAGCGCTGGCTCTTTGGCTTGGAAACGGAGATGAGCACCGCACCCCTAGAGTTGGATTCAACTGGCTTTCAAGCAAGGAAAACCTTTCCCTTTTAATAAGGTCACAGGGCGAGCCGCTATGCTTTAGTCTTACCTTCCCATCTGTGAAATGGAGTTCAGAGTGACCCACTTCACAGAGTTGTGAGACTGAGCCAAACAGAGGCTGCAAGTGACCATGAGAAGTACCATAGAATACTTAGATAGACAGATATAAGATGCATGTTAAGGTCTTATTAACTAACTCAGTGGGGGGTGTCAGAATGTTGGGGTTCTTCCAGATGACCTACAATGCTGAATTAGTATCTATATATTACAAATATTCATTCTTTATCCATGTACATGGCACTTTATAGAGTTACATAAGCAGAGGGATGGAGACAAGGAGAGGTGTCCCTTCCCTCAAAGGAATATATAATCTAGAGTAGAGAATGGGGAATACAATACAGGGTGGGAAGGAAGAGACAAAGGATAGCATGAATGTCATAAGAACATAAGAGAACATAAGAGACGCCAATGTTGGATCAGGCCAAAGGCCCATCCAGCCCAACACTCTGTCACACAGTGGCCAAAAATACCAGGTGCCATCAGGAGGTCCACCAGTGGGGCCAGGACACCAGAAGCCCTCCCACTGTTGACCCCCCCCCCCCAAGCACCAAGAAGACAGAGCATCACTTCCCCAGAGTCCCTATCTATACCTTGTGGCTAATAGCCACTGATGGACCTCTGTTCCATATGCTTATCCAATTCCCTTTTGAAGCCGTCCATGCTTGTAGCTGCCACCACTTCCTGTGGCAGTGAATTCCATGTGTTAATCACTTTTTGGGTGAAGAAGTACTTCCTTTTATCCGTTCTAACCCGACCGCTCAGCAATTTCATGAAGTGCCCATGAGTTCTTGTATTGTGAGAAAGGGAGAAAATTACCTCTTTCTCTACCTGCTCATTCCCATGCATAATCTTATAAACCTCAATCATATCACCTCTCAGTCGTCGTTTCTTCAAGCTAAAGAGCCCTAAGCGCTTTAACCTTTCCTCATAGGGAAAGTGTTCCAACCCTTTTATCATTCGAGTTGCCCTTTTCTGCACTTTTCCCAAAGCTATCATATCCTTTTTAAGGTCCACATGGATTCTCATGGTAGCCAGAGCATCTTTGGCTTGATAAACGGGAATCTTTATTCTAGTTTAAGCTTTTGCTAGAACAACATGCTGTAAGGTTGCTGACTCCTGGTTGGGAAATACCTGGAGATTTGGGGGGGGGGGGTAAAGCTTGGAGAAGTTAGGGTTTGGGGAGGGACCTCAGCTCAGTATTAATGCCATAGACTCCACTCTCCAAAGCAATCATTTTCTCCAGCAGGTCGGAGAACAGCTGTAATTCTGGGAGATCTCCAGGCCATATCTGGAGGTTGGCAAACCTCACATGTTACCTTCAAGATACTATAAGACTCCTGTGTGTTTTTGCTACAACAGACTGAAAGCTACCTGTCATGGCTCAGGTGCGATATCACATGACGCTGCCACCACTCTGGTTTCAGGATCCCTTGAGAAGGCCCAGAGCACCCTCCCAAGACCTTCAGACCTCCCTTGTTTGGACAAAATAAGCGTGAGAACCAGGCAGAGTAAACAACAAGGAAAAGGTTTATTTTTACAGGAGGTCAGCCCAATATGGGAAACAAACAATGTACAAGAACAATATCAGCAAGGGGTGAAAAGAAAAGAAACCAAATGCCCTAACACGTCTAAACTTACTGTCCCTAGCTCACTGTCTCAAGTAGGCCTCAGTCTGCTCACCCTTCCTCTCAGGATGAGGGTCTCTTCCCTGCAGCAACTTTCCTTCTGGCTCTGCTCTCTTGGAAGGAAGAACAGCTCTTTTTCTGGACCAGCTCTTTTATTTTATTTTTTAAAAGACATTTTATTGTCCAGATACAAAAGAAAATCAGAATAAGAATTTTTTTCATTACAAATCACGTCTTTTGCATCCAATTTTTCAATTTTTACCCCTACCCCCCGTTACATGGCTTCCCGCAGTGCGTTTGCCCCCTTTAAAATTCCATTTTAATTATAAAGTCTGTTTTACAATATACAAGTTAATCTTTCAGGTAACAACCCTTCCATTTAACAGTTCTATATCTTACCATTCATTTTCTGGTCTCTCTAATAAGTATCAAAACTTATCAAAGTATTTTTAACATTCCATTTTGTTTCTACATATTCTCTGAAGTCTTTCCATTCTTTGTAAAATTCTTCATCTTCTTTACCATTAATTTTTTTTGTTAGACTGTGCATACGTCATTCTCGCAGTTGTTATCAAATACCATAACAAAGTTTTTTTCTTCACATTAACCTCTTCCATCTTAAGACCCAACAACAAAATTTCTGGATTTTTTTTAAATGTACCCTTTAAAAAATTTTGCATTTCGGCATGGACCTCTGTCCAAAAAGCCGCTGCTTTATCACAAGTCCACCACATATGATAAAAGGAACCTTCATGATTTTTACATTTCCAACACTTATTTGACATGTTAATATTCATGTTTGCAATTTTTGGGGGGGTCATATACCATCTATACATCATTTTAAAACAATTTTCTTTTACATTAGTACATGTTGATATCTTCATTGAATTTTTCCACAGATATTCCCAAGTTTGCATAGTTATTTCCTTATTCATATTAATAGCCCATTTAATCATTTGCCCTTTAACCATTTCCTCCTCAGTATACCATTTTAACAGGACTTTATACAATTTAGATATCGTTTTTCCCCTTTTTCTTCCCATATAGATTCCATCTCATTATTCTTTTCCCTAAAACCGAATCTTTTTTATCAACATT
>NW_015174283.1:1193597-1199718 GCF_001447785.1 Gekko japonicus | reverse complement strand
AACTCCACTTTATCTAAATATCTTTTTATTTTTTCCAGATCAATACTTTTCTTTTGAAATAATTTCGCATAATATTTGAAAAAAGCACGCTTAATTCCATACATATTGACCAGTTCATTACCTACTTCAACTATTTTATTTATTGTTCTTTTTTCTCTTCTGTTTTTTAATTGCCATGCCAAGTATCTTCCAGGTTTATTTGCTCCTTCAAATGATTTTTGTTGTAGTTTTTTAATATTGTCTTCTTTCCTGGTCTTTTCTTCAGTTCTTTCTCTTTTTGCAAAATTCTCTGGCTCAAATCTGATTGTTGTGCCATTCTTTCTTTTTTGTCCTTTACATTTAAAGAAATCAACAATCCTCTCATTACAGCTTTATATGTATCCCAAACTGTTTGTATTGTCGTTTCACCATTTATATTCCTCTGAAAAAATTCTGATGATTCTTTTCGTATTGTCTCTATCACCTTCTTCTTATCTAGTAGGTCTTCATTAAGTCTCCAATGAAATTGTCGATCTCCATTCTTCATTTTCCATAGTATTGGATTATGGTCTGTAATATTCTTAGGCAAAATTTGAACTTTAGAAGTTTTTAGAGCCAACTCTTGTTTGAAAGAGGAACAATCATATCAATTCTCAAGAAAGACTGATGTCTGAGTAAAATGTAAAGTCTTTAACTGCAGGATTCCACTTCCTCCAAACATCTTCCAATTTTTCCTGTTTCAGAAGTTTAAAGAAACTCGTTGGGAGTCTTCCGATTTTATCATCCTTTATTTTGGATTGTCGGTCCAGTTCGTTGTTTACCGTGCCATTAAAGTCACCTAATACAACCATCTCCTCATAGTTCACTTGGTCCAATTCTTTGGTCAAATCTTGGAATAATTTTTCTTTAGCGCCATTCGGAGCATAAACATTGACCACCAAGAGTTTTTTCTGGCGCAACGTTACCTCAATCCCTAAATATCTTCCCTCATTGTCTTTAAAAATTTGTTTTGGACATAATTCCTTCTTCACATATAATACAGTTCCTTTAACTTTTTTATTAGCCAGTGAAAAAAACTCTTCACCCAATTTTTTGTTTATCAAATCTTTATAGTCAATCTTTTTAATATGTGTTTCTTGTAAACCAATTACATGACATTTTTGTTTTTCAAGCCAATGTCTCACTAATTTTCTCTTATTGGGTGAATTTAGTCCATTAACATTCCAAGATAGAAAATTATAATCCATATTGGTCTGTAATTAAATATCCCCAAAATCTGTAGAATTGTCTGCTTTAAATCTGTATAGGTCATTTGTGGTCAAAATGGAGTATTTAAGTGCCTGGTATGTAAAAGACAATCCGAATGTACCAGCTCTTTTATTATAAGGCCCCTTTCTCTGTGATTGGCTAAAATTGGCGCCAAAAGCTCTCAAGGGTTCCTCCCACTGCTACTCAGGCTCCCTGGGCCTACTAGGCCTCTGGTTGCACAGCCCAGATCATGACACTACCATTCTAGAACTATACGTCCTTGCATGTGAAGGTAGGTGAGGCACTTTGAAGGCAGAAAGTGTCGTATAAATGCAAAACATAAACTTAGACATTACTCATGTATGGACTCACAGCACAATCCTCCAGTTACCTTCCAGTTATACCTACTGAAATTACTATTTCATTACACTTTCCCTTGTGACATTTAGGAAAAGATGCCTAACAATCCCTCCCCCCGGACCTGACACCAAGGTCTCTAAGACTGGTTGTTTCCAGGGACACAACACCCACACTGAGGCTACCTTGTCTGAGGACTTCGTAGTCCACCATGACACTCACCCAAATCATCATTTGGGTCCACACACATGAGATTTTGTTTTCTGATGTGATCAAAACACTGCTAATGCAGAACGTGGCCCTAACTGTTTCAGCATGGCCAGACCATTACCTGCTGACAGTTGGACTGATAAATAAACTCCATGGGGGTAAGGTGCCCATCAAGATAGTCCATCCCCAAGGGATGATGGATCTCGAAAGTTTCCTGAAGTCTCTTAGGGCTGTTTCCTGTCAGCAGGATTGGCGCTTCTAATTCAGAGATGACTCAGGTGATTGAAATGATCGTTCTCAGCTCTCCTTTCCCTCCTGACAGAATTTGTTCAGCTCTTTGGTTCAAAGAGAAATTCAGGGAAATTTAAGTTTCTGGGAGAGGGTTTGAGCATAAGTGGAAGAAAACTTGAACCAAACGTTGTATAGGTTAGACTAGGGCATAGTTTCTCACCTTCTCTGTAGAGTTCTTGGTTCTCCACCTTCATTATGCCTGTGCACAGCTATCCCATTGAGTTTTCTTGGTGAGGGGCTTCTTTATCTTAGCCCCCCCAAAAAAAGATCTGATAAAATACTTCTGAATATTTCTGCCTGACATGTCTATTGTGCCATCTATTGTTTTATCATTTTTATTGTTACGGGTTTTATATTGTAAGCTGCCCTGAGCCCACTTGTGGGATAAGGCAGGGCATAAAATAAATAAATAAATAATATTTGGAGACACATTATGACGTGTCTGTGAGGTATTTTGCAGACACACATCTCTCAGATGAAATCCAACAGATTTCACAATTTCCGTGTTATTGTTATAGAATGCTACCAGACCATGGTCCAGTCTGAACTGCATCCATAACTTTGAGCTGTTTCAGCCCAAGTTATGCGGACAGCTTGCTTGAAGAGGTTTGGCCTACCCCATCTATGCTCGACCTACAGCTCTCTTGACTTAGTTTGGATTGCCAGGGATGTGTGACCAGCTGGCTCCAGGAAATGGTTCAGTGCTTAATTTAAGGAGGCTGTCATTCCGACTGCCTTGAAGGAGGTTGGCATGAGAAGTGGAGCTTAGCCCTAGCCAAGGTTGACAGATGGCAAACATCTCTCTCCTTTTCTTTATATCAAGGTGCTTCAGCAAGTGGTGGCTGTTCATTTCCAGGCTTTCTTGGAGGAGATGGATCGTGTCAGTCAGGTTTTGAGACTCAGTCATACTTCCTTTGTCCCTCCTGATTGATGAACTTTACCAGGCGAAAACACAGGGAGGGAGTGTCACCTGTGGCCATGGTATCCTTCTGGTCCAGTTAGCTGAGATACATGAATACATACATACATACATGAAGCTGCCTTAAACTGAATCAGACCATTGGTCTACCCAGGTCATGACTGTCTACTCAAACTGGCAGCAGCTCTTCAGGGTCTCAGGCAGAGGTCTTTCACATCACCTACAGCCAGACCTTTTTAACTGGATATACTGGGGATTGAACCTGGTACTCTCTGCATGTGAAGCAGCTGCTTTACTACTGAGCCACAGCCCCTTCCTCAGGTATCAGTGGTCCCACATTCTGGTGGTTCCCTTCCCATCTGGCTGACAAGTACTGGAAGGTGGTGCTGGCGTGTTTCTGCTTGACTGTGACACTAATATTGTGGGATCCTACAGGGTCTGATCTTGTCTGTTTAATATCTGTTTAATATCTACATTAAATCCATGGGCAAGGTTGTCCAAATATGTAGAGATAAATGCTGTTAGTATGCTGACAACACACAACTCTATTTCTTCTTTTCAAGTGAGGCAGTAAAAGTTCTGAATTGGTGAAGTCAGTAACGGGCAGCATGATGTCCAATACACTGAAGCTCGATGCAGACAAGACTCAGGAGCTGTTGATCAATACTAGTGCCTGTTAAGGAATCAGGAGTCATAGAATCATAGAGTTGGAAAGGGACCTCCAGGGTCATGGAGTCCAACCCCCTGCCCATGCAGGAAATTTACAAATACCCCCCACCAGTGTTCCCTCTAAGTTGAGTTAGTGTGAGCTAGCTCACAGTTTTTTAGCCTCCAGCTCACACGTTTTTGTCTTAGCTCAGGAAGGATGGCTCCAGAGCAAACTAATTTATGCAGCAGCCAAATCGCTCACTCACAGCTTTAATGCCAGTAGCTCACAAAGTGGAATTTTTGCTCACAAGACTCCACAGCTTAGAGGGAGCATTGCCCCCCACCCCCAGTGACCACTCCTCTATACCCCTCCAGGATCCCTGGCCAAACTGGTCAGCCTGTTCTGGATGGATCTGGTACTCTCCCTGAAAGATTGTTTGCAACTTTGGGGGATAACATATGATCTGTTCCTATAGAGATGGTCATTCAAATCTAATCTATGGTGGGTATGATGTTAAACCAACTTTAGTGAGTTTGCCAGTTGTGCTCCTCTTAGCAAAAGCAAGATTTGGCCAGTTATCCATGTTCTAATTTCATCCATGCTTGGATACTGTAATACACTGCAAGTGGGGCTGCCTTGGAAGACTGTTCAAAACCTTCTACCCTGTTTCCCCGAAAATATGACCTCCCCCCAAAATAAGCCCTAGCAGGATTTCTACGTATGCATTTGTGGTATAAGCCCTAGTGTGTCTTCTTGAGAAAAAATAAATATAAGACAGTGTCTTATTTTCGGGGAAACACGGTAGTAGGGCAGAATGCAGTAGCAAGGTTGCCCAATGCCACATCTGCAGAAAGCATACAAACATACCTTGCTAACTGTCGATGCATTTCTAAGCACAATTGCAAGTGCTGGTGCTTGTCTTTAAAGCCCTACACCATATGGGACTGGGGCACACTAAGGACCGCCTCCTCCAATATGATGCTTTCCTTGCACTAAAGATCTGTGCCTAAATCTCTCTTGTGTGGGCTCCCATTCACAGAAGTGAAATGGATGGCCACAAGAGACAGACTGGGCCTTTTCAGCAATGGCACCATACCTGTGGAACACCCATCTCACTGCTATTTGCTGGATACCTTCTCCTTTAAGATTTGGGTTTTTTTTTCCCCTCTTCCCACAATAAATGGGGCTCCCCTCCCTTCTTTCCAAATCTGGCTTTCCTGAAGAGGGGCAGAACTGGCAAATTCACAGCCCTAGTTTAAACCGCAACCCTCTTTTAAATTACAAGGTTCTTTCCCTGCTGCTTTTAAAAATCTTCAGCTACATATTTTTAATCAGTTCTAATTACCTGCTGCTAACCGGATCGGGTTTTAAACAGTTTTTAATTTGAAATTTAATTGTTGTCTTACTGATTGTGTTGCTATTAGATTAATTATTGCTTTGTTCACTGCCTCAAGAGCTAAATGCTGGCAGGCGACATAAAAATTATATATCTATATGGAAATAAATAAGATCTCAGTCTGGGTCTGGAGCCAGCTACAGCTCGTTGCCGGATTACTGGAGCTGGTCTGAGGTTGCCAACCTCCAGGTGGTAACTGGAGATCTCCTGGCATTACAACCGATCTCCAGGTGACAGGGATCAGTTCCCCTGGAGGAAATGGCTGCTTTCTTTTTGTTTTTTGTATTTTTCCCTGCTTGCCCATTGTTGATGGGCAAGGTTTATTAGTTTTTTAAAGTTATATAAACAAAAAAGAGAGCCATACACTTCAAAAGTATCCAGCCATTGCCTCATTCATAACATCTTTAGATACATAATGCCCTTCTCCCCTTTGTTAATCTATAGTCCACAACAGATATCATTAAGTAAAATTCTGTTCCCAATAAACAATTCATTTTTTTCTATATCCTATCTGCTATTACTATTATTAATCAATTTTATAACAATGAAAATATAAAAGAAAAAACACAGGTATTTCTCAGCATAGACAGTTCACATTTCTTATATAATATCAATCTAGTCCCTTTAAGATATTCTTTCATATTTTTAGCATTGTTAGCTTTCAAAATCCCCTTTGTTTGCAAACCTAAACATAGTAATTTATATTTTCTCCATAACATCAGCTCTCAACTTTAAAATGCCAATATACTTTAACCTCACACTATATAGATCCCTCTTTTCTCTCACAACACTCACAACACTTCTCTAGGTAATTAGCCCATTACTTTTATTTTTTCCCTACGCCCACTTTAAAAGTCAAAACTACCCTATATTTTTTTATCAACCATCAGAACATTAAAAATATCTGAAACATATTGCTTCAAATAAACCAACCATTACTTCTAACTTTCAATAATCAGTTAAGACAATAAAGATAGTCAATATTTGTAACTACAGATTATATTCTTAATCAGTCATTATCAAGTATCAGTAAAGGTTCAGAGAAAAGAAGGAAGGAAGAAATAATATATGA
>NW_015174283.1:1165075-1192843 GCF_001447785.1 Gekko japonicus | reverse complement strand
CGAGTATCGCGGGTCCCCCCTTGTTACTTCTAACTTTCACTAATCAGTTAAGACAATAAAGATAGTCAATATTTGTAACTACAGATTATATTCTTAATCAGTCGTTTATCAAGTATCAGTAAAGGTTCAGAGAAAAGAAGGAAGGAAGAAATAATATATGAACAAATGTGCCCGCGTAGCGGGGAGGGCGGGGTATAAATTGAATAAAATAAATAACTAAATAAATAACGTGTGTTGTTTTTTTTCTTTTGCAGTTTGAGAGTTCACTTTAGGTAAATCTTCTCATTAGTCAGTTTCACCATGCAAACAATCAAGATATATTGCTACAAATTAGTTATACAGTTTATATTTCTTCTGTTTTCCCTGCAAATGTCTCCCCTGGATCAGTTTGCCTGGAGAAAATGGCTGCTTTGGAGGGTGGACTCTATGGCACCACAACCTTGCTGAGGCCCCTCCCCTCCCTAGGCTCCACCCCCAATCTCCAGGAATTTCCCATTCTGGCAACCCCAGGCCAAACAGGGTTGTGCAATTTCTTTTATTGGAAACTGCCTTCCCATTACCCCTCAAACAGAAAAATCTACGGGCTCAGGAGTTTGAGTTCTTGGCTTTAGTGATCTCCCACTTCAAATTAAAGTAGTAGTCTAAACTCAGACTAGCAAGGCTAACTTCTGTGTAAACAGGACACTGGGCTGAGGAGATGGTTGCTTCTGTGCCTTCCCCATCCCTCCTGATCCCCCCTCCCACCAAATTTTCTTTTTCCTAATGTCTTTCTCAACAGAACAAGCAACCCAGGATCTTAGACAAGTTCCCAGGGAGCAGCTCTCAGGTTGTACACAGCTGCCTGTTGGTGAGAGTTACAAAGAGCGCCCTGTAGCCAACTTAGAAGGGACTATCTGTCCCCGGGGTTGGATCTCTTCTTCTTCTATCTATTATTGAGAGCCAGTTTGGTGTAGTGGTTAAGTGAGCGGACTCTAATCTGGGAGAACCGGGTTTGATTCCCCACTCCTCCACTTGCACCTGCTGGATGACCTTGGGTAGTTCTGATAAGAGCTGTTCCCTCTAAAACGGGAACATTGCTCCCGCAAGCTCCTCCCTACCCAGGAAGAGGAGGTTCACCATGAAGACAGAGGAGGCCATACCTAAAAGCATGACTCCCATGCATGTCTCCCATTCAGTCCCTTCTCCACAGTATGTGAATGCTTTGTGTAACCTAAACCATAGTCAGTCAACAGGTTGTAGAAATGCCAGTCATAAAGGGGACACAGTAATTATGCACTGAGCTCCTAATGGTCATAAACCCACCATACGTTTATGGATGAACAACAGAATCCCATCTTGCTAGCCAAACATGCATGTCCTTGCAAGATCAGAATCAGGTCACACAGTAAGCAGAGATGGAATTCTACAGCTAGTCCTGCCACGGGATGAGAGAGTCTGAGTGACCATCAACAGCTGAATCACCAGATCTGGACATCCAGGGGACCCCCACTTAAGGGTAGGGTCTCCAGCACAAGTGTGGCACTCAGTTGGGTCACTTAGTGATCCCTCCAGAGTACATGGAGCTGCGGTGGCTCAAGTGGTTAAGACGCTGAACTGCAGGCTGTGGAAGGTCAGTAGTTCAGCAGTTCGAGACCCGGGTGCCGCATGACGGAGTGAGCTCCCATCTCTAGTTCCAGCTCCTGCCAACCTAGCAGTTCGAAAGCAAGAAATTGCAAGTAGATAAATAGGTACCCCTTCGGTGGGAAGGTAACAGCGTTCCGTGCGCCTTGGTGTTTAGTCATGCCGGCCACATGACCACGGAAACGTCTTCGGACAGCGCTGGCTCTTCGGCTTTGAAACGGAGATGAGCACCGCAACCCTAGAGTCGGATTCGACTGGCTTTCGAGCAAGGGAACCTTTACCTTTACCAGAGTACATAGGGAAAATTTCAAGACCAACACACATACAACATTTACGCCCTTCTGATCAACATCTCCGGGTGGTCCCTGGCCCGGGGGACGCCCGCTTAGCCTCGACCAGGGCAAGGGCTTCTTTGGCCCTCCCCCTGGCCTGACAGAACATGCTCCCATTTGGGATCAAGGCCCTGCGGGACCTCTCACAGTTCCGCGGGGCTTGTAAAACAGAACTGTTCCACCAGGCCTTTGGTTGAGGTGGCGGGCATTCAACCATTCTGGCCCCTCTGTCCATGGTCCTGTCCATGATCCCTTTCCCAGTGCCCTTGCTGTTCTGGATATTACTTGGGCACTGGGATTTGGGGGGGGGGGTAATTATTCCTGCCCGATGAGAGGCATGGCTTTTGGTTTTATCTGCTGGTTGCTAATTATTGTTTTATTGTTTGTTGGTTTTATGTTGTGAGCTTCCCTGACCCCAATCCTGGTGTAGGGTGGAGTATAAATTAAATAAATAAAAATAAAATAAATAGATTGTCAGTGTGTGTCTCTTGACAGGTACAGAGGCAAGGACAGTCCCCACCCTTAGCACCATACAAACGAGGCCTACAGTAGGGGGATCCAATCACATCCCATCTTGTCCTTCCCATGTCTCCTAACAGCACATGACAAACAGAAATGCAACAGGTGCAGCTATAGCCAGCATGAAGATGCAGTGATGAGTATAACTATACCACTTGTTCTCCTGTTGCCACACGAGAATCACGTATGAACAGGGGCAACCACATCCTCCTTATACTGCAGTTGGAACTCTCCCCCCCCCACACACACACATGTACTGTTCTAAAATAAGATGCCATCCCTCCAGCTGTGTCTCTGTCGTGCTAGTTAGCAGTTGCCCTCTTTCTCCTCCCTTCAACATTGCACTCCCCCATGCTGCTGACTTCAGGAGGGGGTCTACAACAGGCCCAATCTGAGCCATTAGAGAATCTGTAGAGTGATAAGGTGAAACCCAGCAGCTCCCTGCTGGTTGCTAGAGCTTGTGACTCACGCTACTGCTGGTGTGATAATAAACCAAGTGGGGGGGGGGGTAGCGGTGGAGAACCTGCTGGGACCACAACCGGCAGGCTCTGGCAGTCAACCACAGAAACATGGTGGGGGTGTGGCTAGATAAGACGATGCATCCCGAGGCATGTCAAGAACCAAGCAACTATCTGAGTGGGGCTGTCGGCCCCTGCAGGGCACCAGGAGTCATCCAGCCTGTGGCCCTTCCAGCCTTTTCACCTTAGAGACCACATCTAGAGATTGAACATGGGGACCTGCACTGTCCCCACTGGGCTTGGGTCTATATAAGACCCCCTCCCCCAGTTTTGTTCAATAAGATGGGGTTCCTACAGGGCTGGAAGGAAGTAACATAAGAGCAGTAAGATAGTTCACTGCCACAGGAGGTGGTGGCGGCTACAAGCATAGACAGCTTCAAGAGGGAATTAGATAAGCATATGGAGCAGAAGTCCATCAGTGGCTATAAGCCACAAGGTATAGTTAGGAACTCTCAGGCTGGGGCAAGTGATACTTGGTCCACTGCTTTTTAACTTGTTCATTAATGATTTGGAGTTGGGAGTAAGCAGTGAAGTGGCTAAATTTGCGGATGATACGAAGTTGTTCAGGGTGGTGAAAACCAGTGAGGATTGTGAGGCACTCCAAGGGGATCTGTCAAGGATGGGCGAGTGGGCGTCAACATGGCAAATGGGGTTCAATGTGGCCAAGTGCAAGGTGATGCACATTGGAGCCAAAAATCCTAACTATAAATACACGTTGATGGGGTCTGAACTGGCAGAGACTGATCAAGAGAGAGATCTTGGAGTTGTAGTGGATAACTCACTGAAAATGTCGAGACAGTGTGTGACTGCAATAAAGAAGGCCAATGCTATGCTGGAGATTATTAGGAAGGGTATTTAAAACAGATCAGCCAATATCATAATGCCGCTATATAAATCAATGGTGCGACCTCATCTGGAATACTGTGTGCAATTCTGGTCACCACACCTTAAAAAGGATATTATAGCTTTGGAAAAAGTGCAGAAAAGGGCAACTCGGATGATAGAAGGGTTGGAACACTTTCCCTATGAGGAAAGGTTAAGGCGCTTAGGGCTCTTTAGCTTGGAGAAACGACAACTGAGGGGTGACATGATTGAGGTTTATAAGATTATGCATGGGAAAGAGCAGGTAGAGAAAGAGGTACTTTTCTCCCTTTCTCACAATAAAAGAACTCGTGGGCACTCCATGAAATTGCTGAGCGGTCGGGTTAGAACGGATAAGAGGAAGTACTTCTTCACCCAAAGAGTGATTAACACTTGGAATTCACTGCCACAGGAAGTGGTGGCGGCTACAAGCATGGACGGCTTCAAAAGGGAATTAGATAAGCATATGGAGCAGAGGTCCATCAGTGGCTATTAGCCACAAGGTATAGATAGGGACTCTGGGGCAACGTGATGCTCTGTCATCTTGGTGCTTGGGGGGGTCAACAGTGGGAGGGCTTCTAATGTCCTGGCCCCACTGGTGGACCTCCTGATGGCACTGGTATTTCTGGCCAGTGTGTGATACAGAGTGTTGGACTGGATGGGCCTTTGGCCTGATCCAACATTGGCATCTCTTATGTTCTTATGTTCTATGCTCTGTATTTTTGGTGCTTGAGGGGAGGGTAACAGTGGGAGGGCTTCTAGTGTCCTGGCCCCACTGATGGACCTCCTGATGCCACCTGGTATTTTTGGCCACTGTGTGACAGAGTGTTGGACTGGATGGACCAGTGGCCTGATCCAACGTTGGCTTCTCTTATGTTCTTATGTCCTTATGTAATGTAGCAAGCCTTCCCCAGTGAGAGTATAAAAGGCCATCGGTGTGGTTTTTGCCTCTTTACAGTTGTGTGGTTAGGGTGCTGCTTTGTAGAGTCTGTGACTAATAAGAGGTATTACTATACAAAAATGTGATTTGTGGGAGGCAGTGAACACAAGAAGAGCCCTGCTGAATCAGAGCAGTGATCCATCTAGTCCAGCATCCTGTCTTACACAGTGGCCAACCAGTTCCTCTGGAGGGCCAACAAACAGGACAAAGAGGCTGAGGCATTCCCCTGATGTTGCCTCCTCACACTGATATTCAGAGGTTTGTTGCCTCTGAATGTGGAGGTTCCCTTCGGTCACCATGGCTAGTAGCCACTGACAGACCCATCCTCTATGAATCTGCCTAACCCCCTTCTAAACCCACCTGTTCTTGGAGCCATCACTACCTCTAATGGCAATGACTTTGAAATTAAATACTTATTTAGTAAAAAAAAAAAAAAAAAGTACTTAAGAACATAAGAGAAGCCAATGTTGGGTCAGGCCAATGGCCCATCCAGTCCAACACTCTGTCACACAGTGGCCAAAAATACCAGGTTTGGGAAGTGGTACAGGGGTAGGGTGGGGATGTTTAACCCTTTCCCCCAAGTGACGAAGAGAACTTTGATTCTCAAAATCTTATACCCTAAAAATCTTAGAGACCAACAATGTGCTACTGGACTCAAACCTAGCTCTCCTACTGCAGACCAGAATGGCTGCCTTCTGAAACTACCTTTCCCCCATGAGGTCCTGATCTGAAATGCAATCAACTGCCCCACTGCTACAACTAAAGCTGGCATTTGTCACACAGGAGAAAACCCATCATTGTGCTGCCCCTAGGAAAGCAAATAGCAATTTGGGAGGGTGATGCAGACTGGCAAAAATGACAAGGGGGGGGGGGGAAGCTTAAACACTCCCAGCACCACCTCTTGATTGGGATCTTCTTGCAGCTGCTTTGAACTGATAGGATAACTGAATCACAGATCTCCCTTGTCAGGCCTACTTTGACTTTCGGGGAGGGTGTCAGAATCGGACCCTTGCCCGGGTTATCGGGCCATCTTATTTGTAACTGCGGCTCTCTGATGTACATAGCTATGCTCTGTTATTGCTTTGGCCACTGTTCCCCTCCCCGCTTGTAGTTCCCAAGTTCCTGGTTAGCACCTGCTGGCATTGTATCAATCTGTCTGCAAGGTCCTCCTCTGACATTCTTGCAGGAGGGGTGATTGAGACATGTCTGTGTGAAACTTAGATTAGCTGCTCCTGAAACTCTGTGAAAGGAAACATCCTTCACATAGGTCAGAGAGAACTTTCGCTATTTCTCATTCTTCGAGAGAGACTCAAAAGATTATTTATTTATTTATTTATTTACATGGGATTTATATACCGCCCATGACCCCTAATGGGTCTCAGAGCGGTTTACAATGAACTACTGCGTAGTTAATACCTAGCTAGGGCCACAATTCTCTTGGGGAGGGGATATCCTACCAGCACCCATGCAGCATAGTCCTTCTTCCTCTCTGGCGGCCTCGTTGTTCCTTTCGGCGATCTGGATGGATGGCGACCAAGTCCGAGCAGGCTCTTGACGATTTTTTTTCTCCTTCGGAGCACCGCTGCTTTCGGGCGCAGCTTCCGGCAAACATCCCGCCGGCTCCTGCCGTGCTGCGTCCCACGTCACCACGTCGCTCCGGCTCCGGCTCCACTCAATTCGGCGGCCGCCTCCCTGGATCGCTCGACTCTTTCCACCGCCATTTCTCTCGTCTCTTGCCGCCGCCACCTCTCTCGTCTCTCTCCGCTGCTGCCGACCACACTCCCGGCACAGAGCCAGGAGGAGGGTGCCCCCTGCCACCTAGGGCAGGTACCCATTCCTCTTGTTGTTACTAGAGCCGCTGGATTGGTGGGAGCTGGGACAGGGGCTGGGGGCTCAACTCGGCCGCGGTGGGGATTCGAACAGCCATTGTGGCTGTTCGCTATTGATGTTAACCGCAGGCGTCGTACTGCCTGCGCCACCGCAAATTTAGCCACTTCACTGCTTACTCCCAACTCCAAATCATGAATGAACAAGTTACATTTTTGGACCCAGTACGGAGCCCTGTGGTACTCCACCACTTACCACCCTCCACTGAGAAAATTGCCCGTTTATACTCATTCTCTATTTCCTATTAATTAGCCAGTTTTTGATCCACAAGAGGACTTGTCCTTTTATCTCATGAGGAACTTTATCAAAAGCTTTCTGGAAATCAAGGTAAACAACACCTATTGGGTCCCCCTTGTCCACATGTTTGTTCACTCCCTCAAAGAACAGTAACAGGTTAGTTAGTTTACTTCCTTTTGTTTGTCCTGAATTTGTTACCCATCAGCTTTATTGGGTGCCCCAATACCCATCAGCCCCAATGTTTTAGTATTACAGAAGAAGGGGAAGTTCTGTCTATCCACCCTATATATAATTCTAATAGTGGAGTTACCCTGAATGTGGTGGGACTGGCTGTCGAGATTATTATTTTACCTCTTATTTCTATTAGTATTGCTTTGCTGTCCTTTATACTCTCCTGGGAGTGTATGGCATTGCAGCTAAACAAAATTTATATCATGCTGGCATAACTGTGGGGGCAAAGGCAGCTGGCACAGCAGGACTATAGGATTACCTTGCTCCTTACACACCAGGAGATCAATACTGTCAAGGTATTTCCATTTGAGTTGGCTGAAATTTGGTACACATGTAGTCCACAACACCCTGGTTATTACAGAGGCCTGAAAATGGGACCTTTCTATCCCTCTTCCTCAAGCTTGAAGACATGAAATTTCCTTAATGAATTAATTAATTAATTGTAGGCTAGTTCTTTGAGGTACTCCCACATAGCCCAAAAAGCTGTACTTTGCTGTATACAGTTACTACAGAAGCTGGAAATTGGGGTTATTTCTGGATTTCAGAAAAGGGGTGACTTTACTGAATTCTGAATGGTATAAAAGGTAAAAGGTAAAGGTTCCCTTGCTCGAAAGCCAGTCGAGTCCGACTCTAGGGTTGCAGTGCTCATCTCCGTTTCAAAGCCGAAGAGCCAGCGCTGTCCGAAGACGTTTCCGTGGTCATGTGGCCGGCATGACTAAAAACCAAGGCGCACGGAACGCTGTTACCTTCCCACCAAAGTGGTACCTTTTTATCTACTTGCAATGTCTTGCTTTCGAACTGCTAGGTTGGCAGGAGCTGGAACTAGAGACGGGAGCTCACTCAGTCATGCGGCAACTCGGGTCTCGAGCTGCTGAACTACTGACCTTCCACAGCCTGCAGTTCAGCGTCTTAACCACTTGAGCCACCGCAGCTCCACATCTGAATGGTATGCAAGTACCTTAAACTCCATATCTTCCAGAAATCTGCAAATGGACACCCCTGTTACTCTAGAACTCTGAATGGGGGACATCTGTAACCCCTTCCTACTTCAACTGTACCCCAACATAGCCGAGCTACTTACACACTCACTAGAAAGCCAGAAGTTCATACACAGGTATCTCAAGATAGCCTAGTTACTAGAAAAGTTTGAGAATTAGGGTTGGTTTTTGTTTTTTTAAATCTGTCTCACTCAGAACATGATATTGATCTCAGAATAAACAAAGACATTGATTGGATGGACTATGGAAGTTCCAGTTTCCTTTCGCACACCTAGTATTGGGGAAATTTTCCTAGGAGCAGCCAGCCAGCCAGCCAGCCAAGCAATAGAACCAGAAATCTGAAATGTGATACGATAGCCCAAGACTTTGAGTCCAGCAGCACCTCAGAGACCAACAAAATTTTCAAGGTATAAGCTTGTGAGAATCAAACCTCTCTTCATCTTCCTTTGTCTGAGGACGGAAACTTTGACTCTCGGAAGCTCATAACCCACCCCCAAAATCTTGTGCTACTTGACTTGAATCCAGCTGCCCTACTGCAGACCGGCATGGCTATTCTCTGAAACTATGATTAACAAAGGATTCTGAAAATGGAATGTTTCTATGTATCTCCTTCAAAAGGGTGACATCATGTGTACTCTAAAATTTCTATACCATACAGAAAACCAAGGCCCCCCAACTAGAAGAACAGATTGGATTTATACCCCGCCCTTCACTTGGAGTCTCACAGCGGCTTACAATCTCCTTTCCCTTCACCTCCCCACAATAGATACCCTGTGAGGCAGACGGGGCTGAGAGAGTTCTTTTGAGAACTGCTCCTGAGAGAACAGCTCTGAGAGAACTGAGACTGACCCAAGGTCACACCAGCAGCTGCATGTGGAGGAGTGGGGACTCAAACCCCATTCTCCCAGATTAGAGTCTGCGCTCTTAACCACTACACCAAACTGGCTCTCAAACTACCAGAGAAGCCTGAGAGCAGGGGGCAGTAGTACATCTCCCCCCCCCAAAAAATACTCTGCCATTAGTTTAGTGTCACAACAAGCCTGCAGTTTGGCTCTGACCAAGGGAAGAAACCAAAGGCACCTAGCCAGTCCATTGCCGGGCATAGGAACAGGACTACACCTTCTATGAAAGCTTCTAGGTGAGGATTGGTCCACAGTCTGAAGTATGATGGGCTATCAGCTTTTGGGCACTCTCTCTGCCCCTCACTGCTAGGCCCTCGTCCCCCGGATCTGGTAGGTACTCTGACAGCGGAAGGAAGGAGCTACAGCAACTGCCTCTTGAGGGGAAGACAGGATTGCATTTGCATATCTCTATGAGTGTGAATGCGCACGCTGAGACTCTGCATCGGCTTTCGTGTCTAAAGAGCATGGTGCAAGGAAGGAACATGTTTGGCCATGTCCTGTAGACAGAATGTGTACCTCACACCTCATAGATGGGTGACATGTTTTGGTGTGATAGCGCTACATCTAACAGCGGTGCAAGAAGCTGGGTGGGTTTTTTTGGCTCCGGCAGGGTGGAGGCGGGGGGAGCCAGTTCTTCCCATCGCATCAGTCTGACTGAAGAGAGGCAGATCCATGCTCGAGTGTCCTCCACAAGGGGCTGCCTTCTAAACAAGGAAGAGCTACACAGGGCTCCAAAAAGCCAACATGGACCCTCATAGTAAGATTCCCTCTAAAGTCCCACTCACACCATCCAGACCCAACTCAAACATTAGATGAAAACAAACTGCACAGTTTGCATGGCTCTCTGGACTCCCACGGTGACCAGGGCTTCTAGAACGTTGTCTCCCTGATGCTTACCCTCCCAGTAGCTCTGGAGCTACACTGACTAAAGCCTTCCCCACAGTTGTGTTCTCCGAGCCTTAACTTCAGCCCTAGAGGGAACAGAGCCCTGGAGTTAATGGGGCAGATTTAAGCATCCGCCAAGGAGCCTTCCTCCAACTAAACTGGATGTTCCGCCAATAGAAGAGTGACTGAAGATAGAGGAAGTTTGCTTAGGCTTGGGGAAGGCTTCAAACTTTGCTCACTGCAATGATAGGACAGGAGGGGTAGGATACACACCCCAGTGTGAAATTTGAGGTACTTCTCTCTCCTTTGTCCATTTTATGTATTATACTGTTAAATGGTTTCTCTAATTGTTCAGGAGGGCTGTTTTTATAAAGGGAACAGGGTCACGGTTAACACCTGTGAAACTTTGCAGAGTTTTTCTTGCTTTGCTGTATACACCATATGGTTGCTTTTCCCCCTAGTTCTGTGGCCCAATTTTGTTTTCTCATATGTATTATATTGTTTTATTATATACAGTATACTGTTTAGTTCATCATGGTAATTTGGTAACCCCGTTTTTATGGCACTGCTGATTCAATGTGGCATTGCTGATTAACCATGATAGATTTCTAATTGTGTTATATTTTTAATGTATATTTATTATATTTTTGTACTGTTTTATCTGGTGTGCTTTTATATGTTGTTAGCTGCCTGGAGCCCCGTTCAAGGGAGAGGGAGCAGGATATAAATTTGGTAAATGAATAACTAAATTATACTGTTCAGATTGCAGTGTTTTCAGTGGTATGATCCACCTTGACTCTCAATGAGAAAGGTGGACTAGAAATGAGTAATAAATAAATACATACAATTTTCGGGCGTGTGAAGTGGCTGATTGCTGCTATTCAAAGGTGAAAGAAGAAGAAAAAGAAGAAGAGGAGATTGGATTTATACCCTGCCCAAAGGTGTCTCAGAGCAGCTTACAAACTCCTTTCCCTTCCCCTCCCCACAACAGACACCCTATGAGGTAGGTGGGGCTGAGAGAGCTCTTGACAGAACCTGCTCTTTTTCAAGGACAGCTCTTATCAGAACTACGGCTTGCCCAAGGTCGTCCAGCCAGATGCAAATGGAGTAGTAGGGAATCAAACCCGGTTCTCCCAGATTAGAGTCCGCGCACTTAACCACTACACCAAACTGGCTCTCTCACATATCCTCAGAGACACTCTCACCTTTAGGAGAAATTCCAAGGGACAACTGACTTTCCATCTATTTTATTGCATTTTTATCCTTTCCTTCCAAGGAAGTCAGGCTGGCATACGTGATTGACTATTCTCTCCCCACAACTGCCCTGTGATGGAGGTCAGGCTGAGAAGACATGATTAGTCCAAGGATGCCCAGAAAGTTTCATGGCTAATAGGGATTTGAAGCAGGGACTTGTTGGTCCTAATCCAGCACTCTAATCGCGATGCCACACTAGCTGTCTGTGGGGGCTCTTAAGCTGCCCTCTGCAGGCACTTTCAGGGCTAGTCATTCTAAAAGTCCCTGCAAGGACTCAACAGCAGAGGGGTCTTGCTGCCGGCCATCCTGGGGTGTCAGCAAAAAGAGCACACAGCTCTCTTCCTTGTTCTTTTCTCCTGCCACCCCCTCCCCATGAGCTAAGCTTCAAAACTGCTGGGTCAGGGGTCTGTCCTGGCGAGAGATAAATCGTCCCTAGGTCCGTTCCAGCCTGGCTGGAGCTGGGAATGCTATTAATTCACTGCTAACCCGAGGCCCTCTCTCCGGCTGGCTCCCAACCAACAGGCCTCTCGCCACCGTAAGCAGTTTTCTCTTCCTCGGCTCAGTGACCTTGGGGTTGCAGCCATCCCTCTCAATCCCATTCAGGCCCCCAAATGCTGACCTTCCTGGCTAATTTTTTTTCTTTTTTAAAAAGAAAGAAACAGGTTGGCAAGAGGAAGGCAATGGCAAACCAGAACCCCAAGTAAGGAGGAAAGGAAAGGTAGGACAGGAGGTTCAAAAACAAACAAACATATAAGCAAATGAAGAAGAGGAAGAGATTGGATTTATACCCCCGGCCTTCACTACCCAAAGGAGTCTCAGAGCGGCTTACAAACTCCTTTCCCTTCCCCTCCCCACAACAGACACCCTGTGTGGTGGGTGGGCCTGAGAGAGCTCTTGACAGAAACTGCTCTTTTTCAAGAACAGCTCTTATCAGGTCATCCAGCCAGGTGCAAGTGGAGGAGTGGGGAATCAAACCCGGTTCTCCCAGATTAGAGTCCACGCACTTAACCACTACACCAAACTGGCTCTCAAGAATGGATAGAAGAAGAAGAGATCCAACCCCGGGGACAGATAGATTCATTCTGGGAAGTAAGCCTTGCTAGTCTGAGTTTAGACTACTACTTTAATTTGAAGTGGGAGATCACTAAAGCCAAGAACTCAAACTCCTGAGCCCGTAGATTTTTCTGTTTGAGGGGTAATGGGAAGGCAGTTTCCAATAAAAGAAATTGCACAACCCTGTTTGGCCTGGGGTTGCCAGGTCTGGGTTGGGAAATACCTGGAGACTGGGGGTGGATCCAGGAGAGGGTGGGGTTTGGGGAGGGGAGGGGCCTCAGCATGGTACAATACCATAGAGTCCACCCTTCAAAGCAGCCATTTTCTACAGGGGAGCTGATCTCTGTCAGCTGGGAATCAGTTGTAAAATTGGGGGATCTCCAGGCCCTACCTGGAGACTGGCAACCCTAGTTTGGCCCCAGCTCAAATCAGGAGCTCATAAAGCTTCTATTAGCACTGTAAAACATTGGGAGTATCTGCTTTGACCCTGGTGTCTAAAATGGTCATGAAGAAGATAGTGCTTCTGAACATGTGCAGAATGCCTCCCCCTCCACTGCTGAGTCACCAGTACAATGTTCCCTCTAAGCTGTGGACTCTTGTGAGCAAAAATTCTACTTTGTGAGCTACTGGCATTAAAGTTGTGAGCAAGTGATTTGGCTACTGCATCAATTAGTTTGCTCTGGAGCCCTCCTTCTTGAGCTAAGGCAAAAATCTGTGAGCTGGAGGCTAAAAAACTGTGAGCTAGGCTCACACTAACTCAGCTTAGAGGGAACACTGCTAGCCACCTTATTTCCAGCACTGGGGTTAAGTCTTGCAGGAAGTTTGATCCCAAGCTCCTCTTCCTGAGAAATAAAGCCCTGTTCAGTAAGATCACAATTTGATTCCAAGCTGCCCAGAAATCAGCCCCATAACCTAATATGATTTTATTTGCCCTGATATTTATTATTTATACCACACCTTTCTTCCCAATGGGGACACAAAGCAACTTGTCATCTCATTTTCCTCTCCTCCTCCCCTGTCCTCTTGACAACAACCCTGTGAGGTAGGTTAGGCTGAGAGAAAGAGTGGCAGGCCCTGGGCCACCAGGTGAGCTTCCATGGCAGAGCAGGGATTCGAACCCAGTTGTCCCAGGTCCTAGTCCGACACTCTAACCATTAATGCTGCACTGGCTCTTGTGCTTCTGGTGTGAAGCCTGCTACATCCCCTAAACCTGTTGACTCAAAACGTAACTTCCAGCACCTGTCCTTTAAGACCTGAACTGGAGGGCTCAGGCTAACCCACTCTCATCAGATCCCAGAAGCTAAGCAGGGTCAGCCCTGGCTAGTATGGAATTCACTGCCACAGGAAGTGGTGGCGGCTACAAGCATGGACGGCTTCAAAAGGGAATTAGACAAGCATATGGAGCAGAGGTCCATCAGTGGCTATTAGCCACAAGGTATAGATAGGGGCTATGGGGCGAGTGATGCTCTGTCTTCTTGGTGCTTGGGGGGGGGGTCAACAGTGGGAGGGCTTCTAATGTCCTGGCCCCACTGGTGGACCTCCTGATGGCACTGGTATTTTTGGCCACTGTGTGACACAGAGTGTTGGACTGGATGGGCCTTTGGCCTGATCCAACATTGGCGTCTCTTATGTTCTTATGTTCTTAAGTATTTGGATGGGAGACGCTGAAGGAATACCAGGGCTGTGATGTAGAGGCAGGCAATGGCAAACCACCTCTGAACATTTCTTGCCTTGAAAACCTTATGGGGTCACCATAAGTCAGCTATGACCTTTTTAAAAAAAGAAATGTTATTGATTTTTTGTTATTGTAACAAACAACACTGTCAGATAGATATTAACAGTGATCATACTATGATTGCAATATTTGTTAACATGAGACATAAATGATCTGTGTAATATTTTTAAACAGCTAATACAATGCAGGGCCACTGCAGTTTACTTTTGGTGGTTTGTGACTAAATAACAATGAAAAACCATAAAACTATAGCACATCAATCTGCAGGTGTTTCAACTTATCTCCTTCTAATAAACTTTAACTGTATAGCATAATCTGGTGTTTTGCCTTTGTAATCGTTTCCCAATCAAACTTGTTTATGTCTATCTTGTCCAAAATAGGGTACCAAGTGTTTAGAGGATTATGAAGATCTCGTTCATTTTGATCACTGGTGTGGTATATCGAAATTTTTTCTAACATAAATAGATCCCACACTTTGTGAATCCATTGATCCACTGTTGGAGTATTTTTATTTTTCCAATTCTTAGCGCTTGTTATTTTAGCTGCAATAATTAAAATGTTTATGAGCTTTCTTCTGTTTGCAGGAGGACTGTCATCCGGCCAGAGGTTCAAAAGCAGTAAGACAGGGTAAGTCAGCTATGACTTGACGGCACTTTCTATCCCCCCCCCCCTCCACCTATCCTTTTAGGACCTAGCTGCTACTAAGAAGTCCATCTTCCTTGCAGCTCCAGGAGGAAGAGAGAGATATGTGGGAGAAGAGGTGATAATGGGCAAACGTAAAGACAGCAGACGATGCAGACAGGAGAGAGGGTTTAAAAAAAAATTGCATCTTGATGATGCCTAATTTTATTGCTTATATTAGTTACCTAGAATTTGCAGAAACAACCCTTCCTTTAACAAACGAATTTGGTGACTGCTCCATCACACGGTCTGTTTCTGGTATCCCTCATCTCCCTTGCCCCCCTCCCCTCCTGACTCTTAGTAATAATAAAGCCGCCAGTGATTATGACCTTCTACAGAAGAACACCAGCTTCAGAACAAGAGGAGGAAGATTGAGACATATCTAACTACATGGCACACTGAGTCCAGATGAAATTGATTTTCACCAAACCCTCCACCACTTGCCTGCCTGCCCTTCCTTCCTCATCTCTCTTCCCCAAAACGCTGCTGCCGCCGCCACCACTACTGTTGCATCCAGTACGACACACATCAACATGCCCAGGGATGAACTGGCAGCTAAACTCATTTCACAACTGTTTGCACATGACTTGCTAAGGCCACACAATGCAACAGAGGGGGCCTTACAGCTAGCAGGAAGAAGAGTGGGAGCTGGTGGTGAGGATGGGAAGAAATAGCCAAGAGGGGATGGGAGTGCCCCTGGGGAGGGGGAGCAGTCCCTGTCAATCAGATACTGGTGCCTGGGAATTCATTCCCCTAATCAATGGAGGGCTGATACCTAAGAAACAGGAGAAAGGCTTTTTTTGAGCCTTGCCAGGATTGCTCTCACTGCAAAGACCCATAAGCCATGGGAGGGAGGGGGAAAAGGCAAGAGCAGAGGGCTATAAAAAAGAAAGATGAATATCATATCAATGTCTTTAGCACTTTCCATTGTGGAAATGTGCACCTTTCACCTTATATCTCTGCAATGAAAAGGGCTAGTTAAAAAAACTGGGAGTTCAGAGGAATTAATAGATCATGGCACTAGATCATTGTAATGTTAGAACACTCCAGCAATCACAGTCTTTGAAGCTCCAACAAAGTCCTCCACTGATGCTTGTGGGGGAGACAGTAGCTGCAGGTGACTGAGAAATGACACTGATGTGGGCAGATTCAGGTTAGTAGCCCTGTTGGTCTAAAGCAATAGAACAAAGTTTGAGTCCAGTGGCACTTTTAAGACCAGAATTAAACTCTGTTGGTCTTAAAGGTGCCACTGGACTCAAATTTTGACACGGGCAGGTTTGGCAAAACTATGTATCTTCTCATCCACATGGAGTGCAAAAGTATTTTGACTTAGCCTTTTAAAAAAGACTGCATCAGACCAGATTGGGGAAAGATCACAGCAAAGCAGCAGAAGACCCCCAAGTGGACAATTAGGGGGACGATGTCACATGAATGCACCCAAAAAACCCCAAATCCCAAATGTGCATGCACAGCAAACGTCTATATTGAAGCAACCTGTGATGTGTCCTGATCATACATGCAAGCGCCAAAATCTATGCTGCATGGGGGGGAGGGGACACATTACAATCTAGGCATGGCTCACATGTTCATGTTCTCCATCTCCTGCCCGAAAGTATGGCAGCCCTGAACAAGTTTCCCGCTCTGAGCCTGATGCTTTTATCATAAGAATATGTTTGTCTCCCCGCGGAGCGATGGAAGCTGACTCTGGCCCAAGTGCACGGCATGTACCTCAAGGCGGATGTGTGGAGCGGAACATTTTAAATGGAACAAATCTGCTGTTTTCTTTCCCTTCTCAGTGCCTGCAGCAGAGAACTAGCAAAATAGTCTACCCAGCCTTCACTGCCCTTCTCTCCCTTCCCACCCCTTCCCCTGGCTCTCTTTCCTCCAACCAGGCTGGCAGAAGGGAGCAGCAGTGCCAGCGCAACCCACAGAGTACCCGTCCTCAGATTGGCTCCAGATCTACAGCTGGCCTTTTGTGAGGAGCCCCCAGCCACCAGCAGTCCCTCACCAACAGTTCCCTACACAAGGCTCTGGTCTCTGGGCTTCCTTACCCCATCTCCAGCCTAAAGAACCTACCATGGACAGCTCCTAGTGTATGCATCCCCGAGGTTGTGGAGCCAGCTGGGGAGCGTTGCTCAAGTCCAGCACTTTATTACCAGCAACACTCCTTCGGTTAGTTGGAGGAACATGAACACATGAAGCTGCCTTCTTGTGAATCAGACCCTTGGTCCATCAAAGTCAGCCTTGTCAGACTGACAGCAGATCTCCAGGGTCTCAGGCGGAGGTCTTTCACATCACTTGCTACCTGATCCTTTCAACCGGAGATGCCAGGGATTGAACCAGGAACTTTCTGCATGCCAAGCAGATGCTCTACCACTGAGCCTTTGGTCTAGGAAAAGTTGTACAGCCATATTGGTCCATGCAAAATCCAAAAGCAGGAACAAAATCCATGTAATACCTGTTATCACGACCAACCAAATTGACACAAAACACCTGCAAGCTTTCAAGCACACCAGAACGCTTCATTAAGCGGGATGTTACCAAAAAGAAAAGAAAGAAAGGTAGAAAGCAAAATTTTCAGGCTGTGATACTAAGATCTGGTCTTTGGTCGACAGCCTTCCTTAGTCTCCACTAAGTCACCTGTATTGTACAATGGTCTCCAGGAGTGTAGGATGTAGGCTTACCAAGTGGCGGTGGGGGATCCGCATGTCTTTACAGGATCCCTGCCACGGGGACGGCGATACGCATTGCACCGCCATCGCCAGGATGTGACACTATGCGTCGCTCTGGCAACGGGGCTGTTTGGAGTCCCGTTGCCAGAGCGACACGTAGCGTCACATCCTGGCGACGGCGGTGCAATGCGTATTGCCGTCCCCGCGGCAGGGATCCTGTAAGGACATGCGGATCCCCCGCCGCCACTTGGTAAGCCTAGTAGGATGTGACCCTCCAACACTTCCCTGGTTCCAAAATGAAGTTGCTCTTTCAGTGGCTTTTGTGGCTGATCATAGTGGCTAAAGCCCTGACCTGGATAGCCCCGGTGAGCCCAGTCTCGTCAGATCTCAGATGCTAAGCAGAGTTCGTATTTGGATAGGAGACCACCGAGGAAGTCCAGGGTCATGAGGCAGAGGCAGGCAATGGCAAAACTACGTCTGAACATCTCTTGCCTTGGAAACCCCATGGGGGTTGCCTTAAGTCAGCTGTGACTTCACGGGGGGCGGGGGGGAATAGTGGCCAAAGGCAGGTGCACTATCTTTGGAGTGGCCAAACTGGGTTGGAGTGATGGGAAAATCAATCACAGATTTGACCAAAGCAGACACTGGCTGAGGGTCACAGAGTCAGAGTAATTAAATCGGAAGGAGCGTAAAAGGACATCTAGTCTGACCCTCCGCTGCACACAGGAAATCGAACGCTAGGGCATCCCAACAGGTGACTGCCCAGCATCTCCTTGGAAGGCCTCCAGCAAGGGTGCTTGCTCCCACCAAGTCCCACTGTTGAACTGCTTTTATCATTAGGAAGTCCCTCCTAATGTTCAACCCAAATCTACCTTCCTTTAGCTAGTTGCAAAATCCAGGCTCTAGTTGCAAAGAGCATTGTTTGCCGCATTATCCTATTTTTGAGTCCTCTAATTTCACGATCCAGGTTTTATGCACTGTTTATACATATAGTTTGTTTTGCATTTTAAAAAATACTATGTAATCCTCCTTGAGTCTCCGGAAGAAAAGCAGGCTGCAAATGGAGTAAGTACCGAAACTGAGTCTTAGCCTTTTAGGTGTTTGAAGAGTATGATCAAAACAAAGAAGGTGCTAGGAGCTCTGTGATCAGATCTTCCCAGCATCCTTTTAAGAGCAGTTGAAGCCACACATGGGTCTGTATTGGTATGGGAGAGATTAACCCTTTTACCCGCACATAGTCTTTGCAAACTGATTACTTGCAAACGGATTCCCTGTACAGTTGTACAACTTTGAAGAGCAAAAAGGAGCAAATGTTTCATTCCCCCCCTTTCAAGGGCTAATAACAGTCAGGTGAGGATCACTTAGTGAGATTGTACAGAGATGGAAGAGTTAAACTCCCTCTCCACTCCCCCTGAACCGGAGCTGCACGGAGCTCCAATTATACTTTGAAAGAATCATAGGCAGGGGTCATTTTCTGCAGGAGTGCACAGGAGCGGAGCTCCAGCAGTAAAGAGCCCAGGGGGCGGGCACATGCAACAAGCCCCACCCACTGCTCCCAGCAGCCCTCAGTCAGAGCAAGAAGCAGCCAGGTAAGTTGCAGAGCTCCCCCTGGCCCCCCGGTCCAAAACAGTCCAGTGGCACCTTTAAGACCAAGTTTTATTCAGGTACAAGCTCTCCCTCCTCTGCGAGGATAGATCTGCATGTCCCCCCCCCCCAAATAGCTAGCAATCCAAAACAGTCTAGTGGAGCCTGAGCGGTGGGTGTTGCCTTCTGACACACTTCCGGTGATGTCAGGGGGTGTGGCATATGCAAATAAGCAATGCTAATGAGTTATGCTCATGAGTTCCTGCACCTCTTTTTCTATGAAATAGCCCCTGATCATAGGACATCCATGATCTCCGTCATGCCTAGCCTGACAGTCACATCAGGGGTCTGTTCATCAGGGACAGGAATCAGAGGAGCCTCTGCCACAGAGTGGCTCAAGTTAAGCCCTTCCCCCAATCAGTGTTTGGCGACTTGACTTTTGGAGGGTTTTTGCAACCTCCCCTGCAAATGCCCCAGAGGGTTCCACATATGTTAGGGAAATCCACTTTGCACATACCAAGCAGTGAAAAACTTGCACCATGCCCTGACCTGGATAGCCCAGGCAAGCCCGATCTTGTCAGATCTTGGAAGCTAAGCAGGGTCGACTCTGGCAAGTACTTGGATGGGAGAGACCTCCTTGGAATACCAGCAGTCGGGAAGACAGGGGCAGGCTTTGTTCAGCCACATCTCTGAATATCCTCCGGGCCCCCAGTAGGGGTCAGTCACCAGAGGTCGCCATGACTTCCAGATGCGCGCACACACACTCACACACGGGCATCTGAAAAATACAAACAAAAACTTACACCATGATATCACAGGGTCTAGGCTTGGCCTGGGGTTGGGGGAGGTGGTTATGTATGGGAAGAACATAGCAAGAAAGCTTCCCTGCCCCCCCTCCTTTCATCCTGCTGTGGAGGAGACGGGTGGTTTCTGATCCCTTGCCATTTCTCCCCGGCCTGTCTCCCCCTCTGGCAGTCTTAATAGCACTCCAAGTTTACCACCCACTGCTGTGGGTAACCTCAGGATCGCCTCTTTTCTCAGGGTGAATATGGGGACCAGTGGCCCACTACTTATGTGCACCGATTGTGCACTGCCTTAGAGCCTGAGCTTATCCCCAAAACCTGTTCTTAATGCCATTTACATATGAAGGAATAAAAGAGAAAAGAGGGTCTTTGAGCAGGAGCAAACCGCCTTTCCTGTACCAGTGAGAACCAGAACCAGCCCTCCTGCCCTCATCTAGGGGATCCTGGCTCCAAGATCAAAGGGTATGGCTTCCAGTCAGGCTTCAGCCCCTCTCTTAAACTGTGTACAGCACAAGTTCATGGCCTCTTACCAACTCATCCCTTCAAAATAAATAGGAACTATATTTTCACATGTCTTCAGAAATAAGAACATAAGAGAAGCCAACACTGGATCAGGCCAACGGCCCATCCAGTTCTACACTGCCACTCGGTGGCCAAAAATACCAGGTGCCATCAGAAGGTCCAGCAGTGGGGCCAGGACATTAGAAGCCCTCCCACAGTGCCCCCTCAAACACCAAAGAGCACCACTTGCCCCAGACCAAGAGTTCCTATTTATACCTTGTGGCTAATAGCCACTCATGAACCTCTGCTCCATATGTTTATCAAACACATCAGCGTTCCATTTTCAGCACTGAAAAGACAGGCCTATCTTTCATGCATTAATTGTACTATGATCAAGCAATGGCTTCCACTGCCCTTCACAACATCCAGTGACAAGGAGTTCCAAAGCCAGCATTAGAGTTGCCAACCTCCAGGTGGCAGCTGCATATCTCCTAGAACTACAACTGATCTCCAGGTGGCAGAGATCAGTCCACCTGGAGAAAATGGCTGCTTTGGAAGGTGGACTCTGTGGCATTATACCCATTGAAGTCCCTCCCCAAACCCTGCTCTCCTCAGGCTCCACCCCCAAAATCTCTAAGTATTTTCCAGCTCAGAGCTGGCAACCCTATAGCATGATAATGGTGGGAAAAGTGCTGGATGAGGACCCAGGAAACCCGGGTGCAAATCCTCAGCTGTTCCAGGGGAGCTCACTGGACTACTCCGGCCAGTCTTCCTTCCTCAGCCCGACATACCTTGTGGGATTGTTGTGGGATGAAAAAGCAGACAAGAAAGATTCAAGGATACAGCCCTAAATTCTACGGAAGAAGGGCAGGAGGGGGGGGGGGAGTGTAACAAATAATACACTAAGCAAAGATGAGGGCTGAGGGCTCTAATTGATAGGTTAATCAGCTAAAGCGTTGGATGATTATATAGCTCTACAAGGGGCAAGAACTAAAAGCATTATCTGATTAATTGTAGGGGAGGGGGAACCAGGAGTTCAAGGCACACTTGTTTGCTTTTTAGAGGCTGTTCAGCTCCTGCAGCATTACTGTGATCAAGAACGATGACGAATCAGCTCAAAAGAATCCTTTTCTCCCAACAAGGGGTGGTTCTGTTTATTCGACTGAGAGCCAAGGGCTAGAAGCCTTTCGATCGGGCATCATCACGTGCCTGGGACCACAGTATGAAGTGACCACAGCTGCCCGGAGGATGGCACACTCCGTTATACGGGCCCACAAGCTGGCCCCCAGATTAAACCAGAAATGGGACATTTTTCAGATAGTGGGTTGTATCCAATCTACAATTTCGATTGGTGGGAGAACTTCCGTCCCTGGAACCACAACTTTTACATCTCCCCCCCCCTCCCCATCCTGCAACAGCCCCAAATGGTGCAGGGCAGGGGAACTGGAGGGAAATTACACGTGCCCCTTTGTGCAGGCAGAAAGGTTGGGCAAGATACAGCCCGACCTCTTGTTAGTGTTGCCAACTTTCAGCTGAAGTCCGGAGATAAGAACATAAGAGATGCCAATGTTGGATCAGGCCAAAGGCCCATCCAGTCCAACACTCTGTGTCACACATTGGCCAGAAATACCAGGTGCCATCTGGAGGTCCACCAGTGGGGCCAGGACATTAGAAGCCCTCCCACTGTTGACCCCCCCAAGCACCAAGAAGACAGAGCATCACTTGCCCCAGAGCCCCTATCTATACCTTGTGGCTAATAGCCACTGATGGACCTCTGCTCCATATGCTTATCTAATTCCCTTAAGAACATAAGAACATAAGAACATAAGAGATGTGAATGTTGGATCATGCCAAAGGCCCATCCAGTCCAACACTCTGTATCACACAGTGGCCAGAAATACCAGTGCCATCAGGAGGTCCAGCAGTGGGGCCAGGACATTAGAAGCCCTCCCACTGTTGACCCCCCCCAAGCACCAAGAAGACAGAGCATCACTTGCCCCAGAGCCCCTATCTACACCTTGTGGCTAATAGCCACTGATGGACCTCTGCTCCATAAGTCTCACAGAATTGTAATTTCTCTACAGAGAAGATGTCCCTGGAGCAAATGGCTGCCCTGGAGGGCGGACTCCACAGCGTTATACCCTGCTGAGGTCCCTCCCCTCTCCAAACCCTGTCTCTCTCCAAGCTCAAGATCTCCAGGAGTTTCCCAACTCACAATGGAAAAGCAACCGTAGCTGGACTCTTGCACTTGGGATTCTGCATCTTATAGCATCTTATAGCATGTAGCCCCAGGACTTCACCTTAAAAAATAGCAATCCCCTCCCAGCACAGTCCTACACAGATTGACACATTTCTAAGCTAGGGGACTTCGACGGAATTTGAGGTGTTGCTTAAGGTAGCACTGCAAGTTATCTTCCAGATTTGCTGTCTTCTCCACCAGAGAGTTTTTTCCTCTGCTCCAGCTACAGTGTGGAGGGAGACGCAGCAGAGGATAAAGCAGGTGCCCCCCTAAAGCTCAGAAAAGCTGGCCTTTGCCTCTGGAAAGGATGGGGGGGGCTGACTTGAGGACTTCCATCCTGAAAAGCCAGCAGAAGCCAGGCCTCGCGAAAAAGATGCAAAGCAAAATGAAGGGAGGAAGTTTGTTATCAGGGTCCTTAGAGCAGCACTCCTTTTCCTATTCTGCTTGAGGAGGCACAAACAGGCCTGCTCCCATCTGGAAGTGCCAAGGACAATGTGCCAGGCCTAGGGGTACCCTTTGCCTTCTGTTTCTCAATCATGCCTGAGGCCACTGCAATCTGGCATTGCTACCTCCAAGTACAAACACCGTCCACCCTCTTGCACTCTGCACCCCCCCCCCACACACACACAGTAACAGCATCCCCAAAAAATTTGGTTTCAGGAGTGGAAAAAGCTGAATACTGCTGACTGTGAGGCGTATGAGGGTCGTGGACTGAAGGCCAGAATCCACAGGTAGTAACCAGACCAGAGCAACACAGAAAAGAATACAAGGAAAGCAGTACTGCTGGGGGCTGTGGAGAGAGGGAGAAGCACCCCCCACTGAGAAATATTGGGGTTCAAGCCTGCCCAAAAACCTATAATCCTCAAACCCTGCTAATAAACAATGTGTTATTTAGACTGCAGATACTCACTAGTGAGGGAAATGCTCTCTGCACATGCTCAGCCATATAGTCTTGTTGCTTAATTTGTAGGGCTGGTCCTTGTTTGCTTATTGTTGCTATTGTTCAACAACAACTTCCCCACAGGATCAGAGATCCAGTATAGCGTAGTGGCCTAGTGAGACCCAGGTCCAAATGCCCAATTCATCCATATAACTCATGGAGGAAGGGTAGGATAGAAATGTGACAGATAAACTGAAATTCTCCCACACAAGCAATGGGGAGCAAATTTGGTACAGTGGCCCATGTGTTAGACCGGGAACTAAATCCCAGTTTGGCCCCATATGCCTCACTGGATGATACTGGGAACTGAAAGGAACGGAAGGGGGGGGGCATCTTGGCCAGCAGCTGCTTTTTTCCTTGCTGATTCCAGTACCTCAATTAAGCTTGGGTGAGGCCGGAGGTGTGAGGGGAGGGGCTGTGGCTCAGTAGCAGAGTATCTGCTCGGCATGCAAAAAGTCCCAGGTTCAAACCCCAGCATCTTCCATTCAGGAATCTGGAGGCAGGTGATGTAGAAGACCTCTGCCTGACATCCTGGAAAGCCACTGCCAGTCTGAGTACACAGTATTGACCAGCTTCATGTCTGACCCCTGCCCTGACAATAACCAGAGTGCTCTTTGCCTGGGACTCGTAGCTGGTGATTGTGGAAAAGCCAGTTGTAGTATTCTAGACCAGCCTATGAAGCAGCGTTCTGTTCTGTTCTGTTTATTGGCTGGTATATTTATTTTGTTTTTATTGCTGTTGTGAGCCCTTTGGGTCCCTTCTTGGAAAACAGCAGGAGATAAACATGCAAATAAATAAATAAATAAAATCCCTAACACCTTCAACATTCGCTGGAGTCCTTGGAGGAACGCTGGTGAGTAAAATTCAAGCAAAAGCTCCTCTCATCTATTTGCAAACCCTGAATCATAGGCAAACTCTCGCCACCTGTACGCTCAGCTTGAATGTCTGAAGTCACTGATGCTGAGTCACAGCACGCATACCTGATGCTCAGAATCAGTGGCAGTGGCTCCCCAGGGCATCAGGCAGAGCATGTTCCTTCCCAACGCCTCCTGCCTGAGACTCCATTTAAGTGGCGATGCCAGGAATTGAACCGGGGATGTTCTGCACTGTGGCTCAAGCTAATCTTCTCTGTATCTGCTAACAAGGGCGCCTTCCCCAGCACGTGTCCCTGCATCAGGGAAAGGCTCCTTGGGCAGAAAGAAGATGCTGCCATCCAGGGCTCTTTTTGTAGAAAAAGCCCAACAGGAACTCATTAGCATAATAGGCCACACCCAACAGCAGGAACTCATTAGCATATTGGGCCACACCCCTGACAGCACAGCTCATTAGCACATTAGGACGCACCCCCATGTTACCAGAAGTGTGGTTATCCAGCCACACCCACCTTTTGCTTGTTATTCTGTTTACCTTGCTTGTTGTCAAATCCCAGGGCTTTTTTGTAGCAGGAACTCCTTTGCATGTTAGGCCACACACCCCTAATGTAGCCAATCCTAATGAGTTCCTGCTGTTGGGTGTGGCCTATTATGCTAATGAGTTCCTGGTGGGCGTGGCCAACTTGGGAGCAAGCCAGAACTCCGTTCCTGTGCGTTCCTGCCCAAAAATAGCCCTGCTGCCATCAGTGGAAGCGGTCTGCAAGGCCCCCCCGAGTCAGGATTTGAACTCAGCTCTCCCCCGGTGCCAAAAGAAAAGTGACATTCCAAGTGCTGCTAAGAGCTCCTTTGTTCATACTGTGTCAGCTTAATGATATAGCAAGTTAATGACAGAGCCAATTCCAATATCTCAGTGTAAATGGCTTGATGAACACTCATTTTCAGACACCTCAAGATGGCTGTTTTTTGTTTCTGGCTTTGATGACGGGAGACATGGGACCCGATGCTCTTCTAACTAGGAACAGGGTCTTTTCCCCTGCTAGAAATAGGCAGGAATGAATTTCTAAAATAATAGCTGCTGTGACGTCACAATGCCAGGATGGAAACTGGAATTTTTTTAAAAAAAAAATCTCATGTGAATCGGGTCCCAGGCATTGTCTGCTTGCTTTCAAGTTCCATAGAACTCACAGACTCAAAAGTTTTTTGATGATGTGAAGAAGCATCCTGTGTTGTCTAGAAGCTTTCTGCTTTCTTCCAGCACAAAAGCTGGTACAACAAGAAGCCATTTCTGGATTCTAATCTAAAGAAAGGCTTGCTAATATGCAGACATCTGTTTCGATCCCAGCTTAGTTCAGGCTCCTCTCCTCCTCCTCTTCCCCAATTAAGTTTGTAGGGCTGCAGGGCCAGGTGGAATAAACGTGGGTGCTCAGGCAAGCATGAAGCTCGCGTTTCCCCGCCCCGCCCCAATCCTTCCCCCAACATTGTTCGTGCATCCCTCGCAAACCCGTAATTCCCACCCCGCCTACCACAGGGGTGTCAATCACGGCTTGTCAGGATCCACGAAGCCACCCACTTCTGCCATTGTGTCCCATCGCCGCGTGGGAACCGCGGGTGGGGGTGTCGCAGCTCAGATCTGTGCTCCTAGTCAGCAAGCCATAGAAGTTGCAGCGAGCCCCTTCGGACCCTCCCCTTTCTCTGCTCTCACTGCCCCCCCCCCCACAACGTCTCACCATCATTCCTACAAGGGGGCTGAGAACAAGGAAGACCCACCTGGGGCCAAAACAACCCCTGCAAAATCAAAGCCCACCCAAGAGGCCCAGGGGTCATTTCGTAGAAAAAGAGCTAGGGGAACTCATTAGCATAACTCATTAGCATATGACACACACCCTGACATCAGGGGCCCGGCGGTGGACCTGCGGGAGTGCGAGGAAGCCCCGCCAAGGCCCTCCCTGGCCCCAGGCAGGCAGGGGTGGGGAGAGGCAGGGAGGAAGCAACTTACCCTCCCTCTTCTCCTGCCTCCTCCTGGCTGAATGAGGGCCGGAAGCGGGGCGGCCGGAAGCAGGGGGCGGGGCTTCATCGTGTGCCACGCCCCCGCACCTCACCCAGGGGAACTGCGATCCCCCACGATCCCCCCCGAAATGACCTCTGAAGAGGCCTACCAAGGTGTCCCTGAAGTGATGCTCCTTCAAATACAGCAAACACAATGCCTGGCCAGTGTCAGCAACTGAAACATAGCAGCTGATGAAGCAGGTCACTTGCAGAGCTGCAAAGAGGTGAAAGGCCACCTAGGCCAAAGTAAAGGCACGGCCACCTACCTGTGCAATACAGAGACGAGGAGTGCTGCAGAAAGGCCAAAAGCAGATAACCCAAGCAAGTGAGCCCATGCTGCTGGGAAGGGGGGAGTCAAATCTGCTCCCAGACACTGGCTCATCCAGTGCAAAATTAGAAAGCAAGAGGATCAGATCTATGGATCAGATCCGTGGTCCATCTGGACCGGCATCCTGTTTCACACAGTGGCCAACATTTGCCCTGAAGGGCCAACTGAGAGAGCCAGTCTGGTGTAGTGGTTAGGAGCGTGGACTCTAATCTGGGAGAACTGGGTTTGATTCCCCACTCCTCCACATGCAGCTGCTGGTGTGACCTTGGGTCAGTCACAAGTCCTTTCAGAGCTGTTCTCTCAAGGGTGGTTCTTGAGAGAGCTCTCTCAGCCCCACCTACTGCACAGGGTGTCTCTTGTGGGTAGGGGAAGGGATTGTAAGCCGCTCTGAGACTCCTTTGCGTAGTAAAGGATGGGGTATAAATTCAATCTCTTCTTTTTTTTCTACCAAACAAGCCATAGAAGCCAAGGCCTTCCCTTGATGTTGCCTCTTAGCACTGGTATTCAGAGGTTTACTGCCTCTGATGATGGAGGTTCCCTTTCCTCATCATGGCTAGCAGCCACTGATGGACTCAATCTCCACAAATCTGTCCAATCTATTTCTAAAAGCATCTAGGCTCATGGCTATCACTACTTCAACTGGCAGCGAATTTCACAATTCACTTACTCGCTGATTAAAGAAACACTTCCTACGGTGCGTCTTGAATCTACCTCATTGGGTATTCCCCAGCCCAGTTTGACTAGTAAGGCAGCTCCCTCTCCCAATTTCCTTCCCGGTTGCCAAAATTTGGTGTTCACCCTACCCCCAAAGAGTAAAAAAGCCCAACCACCCAGAAAGCGACTTTTAAGAGGTTCAATTCCACCCTCCACTGAGCTGTGACAAGTCTCTGGAGTCCCAGAGGAAGCTGGGAGGGGAAAAGAGTCCAGCATAGCATAGCGTTACATCCCGGAATTGATGGCCATTTAGTACTGTGCAATTCTATCGCAATAAGTGATAACAATAACATTTAGCCCTTAAATGTCCAAAGTGCATTCTATATAAAAAAAATTTCCATTCTCGTCTCCACGACGGGCCCATAAAGCAGGTTGCCTTTATTATCCCCATACTGCAGATCGGGAAGTGCAGCTGG
>NW_015174283.1:1157219-1165037 GCF_001447785.1 Gekko japonicus | reverse complement strand
AAGCATGCAATTGATCACAAAGCAGCAGCTTCGTATCTCCCCCCCCCCCCCCCCCCGCGTGCGGTAGTGTTTAGTAAAAAGGGAATGCACAGAGTCCATCACCGTGCTTTTCTCCCCATTGGCTGAAGTGGAATATTGCAGAGTGTGATGACATCATACAGTTTCTTCCAGGACCCATCGTCAAGGGAGAGGGAGAGAGGAGACGCAGGGCTGCTGTTTTCAGCAGCAGCCACACCTCTGCCAAAATATGTATTTAATTGATTTAGTATTATTATCAAAATATCTATATCTTATTTTGGCATCAAATACCCCCAAAGCTGCGGTGGCTCAAGTGGTTAAGACGCTGAACTGCAGGCTGTGGAAGGTCAGTAGTTCAGCAGCTCGAGACCCGAGTGTGCCACATGACGGAGTGAGTTCCCGTCTCTAGTTCCAGCTCCTGCCAACCTAGCGAAAGCAAGAAATTGCAAGTAGATAAATAGGTACCACTTCGGTGGGAAGGTAACAGCGTTCCGTGTGCCTCGGTGTTTAGTCATGCTGGCCACATGACCACGGAAATGTCTTTGGACAGCGCTGGCTCTTCGGCTTTGAAACGGAGATGAGCACCGCAACCCTAGAGTCGGACTCGACTGGCTTTACCTTTACCTTTTACCCCCAAAGCAGCTTAACATTATAAATAAAAATAGGCTATGTTTATATAATATCATAAAGGCTATATATTACCCACCATGACAGCCACCACAAACTCGTTAAATCAACCCCCAGAAATTTTATTTCTTTATTTATTAGTTAAATTTATATCCCGCCCATCCCGAAGCAGGCACAGGGTAGGTGACATCAGGGTGCATGAACAATCAAAACCAAATTAATATAGTTAATCCTTTAAAACAGCTAAAACCATCAAACAGTTATAAGGTGGTGAAATAAACATAGCAGTTCAAACCCCCCATTAAGCCAGACTGATAGTAGCTGGAGTCATTCCAGGCTCATATAGAACCAGGACTCCGCATGGGGCAGGGGGCGGAGGAACATAACTTTTAAACATAATCAGCAGAAGCCTCTCTGGAGCAGGGTAGATAATGGAACAAAACCATCTAAGCGGTTGGGGGGGGCCCTGGTCTCCCAGACTGGGCTCTCTGTTCCCCACCACAGCTTGAGGGGCCAATAGAGGGGAAATAGGAGGGGCTCTTTGGCATTGCGCTAACACCCAGCATCACTTTTGGCGCAAAATTGGAAGTATTGTCATCACGCTGGCGTCATGTTCCAGAATTCACCTCAAACTCTATTGTCTGGCCTAGATCATCACCTCAATGCAATGAGGTCACTTCCAATTCTGTACCAGAAATGACATCATACACTGCTGTAACAGCAGAGAGGCTGTCCACATTTCCCACCCCAATTCTCCGAATTTAAGCTTGAAATATAAGCATGGAATTCAAACTCAAATCCCCATTCTGTAGTGAAATTTACTGGATAACCTTGGCCCAGTCACATTCTCTCTCTCTCTCTCTTTCTCTCTGCCTTGCCCACCTCACAGGGTTGTTATGCTCGGTGAAAGGGAGAACTCTGTATGCTGCCCTCAACTCCTTGGGAAAAGGCGGGGATAAAAATGCACTAGATGGATAAATGTGGTTTACTAAACCCAAAGACCACTGAAAAAGAAAGGTTTTAATTATCCTTCTACGTGTCAAGGGTGATGAAGCCTCACAGGGAGGGGATTCCACAATCTCTGTGCCACCACCGAAAAGGCTCTGTCAGATGAGGCCACCTGCCAAATCTCTGATGATGGAGGCACACATAGCACAGCCTCACTAGAGCAGGGGTGTCAAACATGCGGCCTGGGGGTTGGATTAGGCCCCCAGAGGGCTCTGTCAGGCCCACAGTGGAACTGGCTGTCTTCTGCTTCTTCTTCCAATTCTGCTGCTGCTGCGTCATTGTAGGTCTGCAGCTTACAGTTACACACCTGAACAGCATACTCAAGACTGCAACAGCACAGACATTTTGATGCAATAATTCAGAGCAAGAGGTGTCAGTTATCAGACACTGTTAAATAAACAAAATATTGCAAGAGTGCTAACGTTTTAAGCATGTTTTTTATTTTAAGTTTTTTTAAAAAAAAACTTTGTGTTTGTGTCCTTTATAAAGTTTATATCTCTGCTACCTGGCATCACATTTTATGACACACATGGCCCAGCCCAACAAGGTCTCATTTATGTTAAATCCGGCCCTCATAACGAATGAGTCCGACACCCCTGCACTAGAGGATCTCTCAGCATCTGCGTCAGAGGATGTCGTCCTTCATGTATATCCTGTTCTCAAACCCATTAGGTCTTTAAAGGTCAGTATCAGCACTTGGCACTGAGAATGAACTGGAAGCCAACAAAGGTGGATCAAAATTGGTGGAATATGGATCAAAACAACTTATTCCATACAGCCACAGTGTGGCCAGCTGCACTCTGAACTGTTCAAGGTATCGGAAGAAGTGAGCAGTGACTCACGAAAGCTCATACCCTACCACAAATTTTGTTAGTCTTTAAGGCGCTACTGGGCCCTTACTCTTTTTTACCTAACTGTTCAAAGCTTGTGAGAACTTTCCAAAGGCAGGCTCAGGCCACTTCTGCGGTGTCATTTTTGCCGCTCATTTGTCCCTATTGCTTTGGGTCCCCCCCCCCTTTTTCCACATGTATTTTGCTCCCTCTGGGACTACCCCTGAAGCAATAGGGAAACCCCTGAAGCAATAGGGACCTCTGAAGCAATAGGGAAACCCCTGAAGCAATAGGGACAAATGAGTGGCAAAAATGACAGTGCGAAAGTGGCCTATGATACTTTGTATTTGGATAATCCAGTCTGGAATACAACAGCACCTATGATTGTAGCCAAGGCACATTTTGCCAGGAAATCCACAAATTGCATAGCAGCCTAAGTCAATAATTGGCATTCCTAGCTATACGTCAGCAGCCAAGACAAAGGTGAATCCAGAAATACCCCTAAACTGTGGATATGAGTCTCTGGGGAACGAAGATCCTGGCCCAACTTGGTTGTGTGCTACATCCTGAACCCCCAGCCGACAGGACCATCGGCTTGTCTGGATGAAGTTACAATTCATCCACCCTCATTCAGCTCATCAGAGCAGCACGAACTGAAACCCTATCAGGTAATGATCTGACTAAGACAACTGAACTAGCAGAAGATCCTCCCCTCTCAGATCGCCGTTGTGACCAGGACAGAACACCAAATCAAGGGTGTGTTGCTTTGCTGAACGTGTCAGGCCCAATGTAGTCTGAGACATACCCTTGGTTGTCATGGCGGCTGAGAATCCACAATCACATCAGGTAACGGAGCCTCAGCCTGAATGCAGATGTTCCCAGGATAATAAAAATAGGGGACCTCGACAGCATCTCTGAGACCATTTTCCTGGGCAGATCAATGGGTGGTCCCTAAAGAAAATCCCTAGACTCTCTCTGCCCAACTCCCACTATCTGGAGACTGTTGGATGGCGCATCGGACAAGGGACAAGAAGGTTGTAACAAAAGACAGAGACCTCCAACTAGCCTTGGTTGCTGATGTACAGAAAATCCAATTGCACAGCTCTGGGATAGATTCACTCTATCCAGCATCTTTCCAAGTTTCCAGATGTGCCAGGTTGGGCTGTTCATCCACAAACATATTTGAGAATACAGTAGATTTTCCTTCCACTGACCTGGCATTAATGAGCACAGTTTCAGACCAGATGGGACAGAGAGAATAGCAACCGGGAACTTGCAGAGCAGTGAGACATGCGCTCACACGGAACTCACCGCACGTCCCCTGAAGCATCATCTGCTGCTGCGGGAGTGTGGGAACACCTGCCTGGGTAAAGAGAATCCGTCCACCTTCATTTGAACACTGCTTGCTTCGTGACACAAACAGCAGCAGCACCTGAGGTCGGAAGAATATTTCTCTCTGGTGTGACTGATCCGTTTGCCACTGGCATAGGAAACCCAAAGGGAGCCATCCCTTTGGATCATTGCTTTGGGCTGGGGCAGGGAGTGAGGGTGGCTCGTCTTTCAGCTTCTGACAGTTACAACCCTATCCTTTCTTCCATTCCCTTTTCCAGCCCTGATGCTCCAGGATGACATCTGCCTGGTCTGCTGATTAAAGCCGGGTCAGTGAGAGGGAAGCCTGCTGTCTTTCAAGGTGTGACCTCAGATGAAGATGCTTGACCTGGCTTGCACCGTGGAGGCCTGAGCGGAGGAACTGGGAGAGATTAGCCAGTCCCAGCTGTGTCCATCTTGGTTTCCAGCTCAGCAGCAACCAAAGCCTCCCTTCCCCAGTTGGATAGGAGTCTACCAGAATCCACCGACTATTACAAACAATCTGGGAGATTTTCCTGGGAGATTTTAAGAAAATCTGATCCAGGGCCTCTTCTCACCACCTGTCTGGCTCTTGCCACCCATACCCTCGAATTGGAGCACCCAGTGCTTTCCCCCTCCTTATTTCCCAGATGTTTCTAAAGAATAAGGAATTTATTTACTAAGCATTTATATCTCACCTTTCCTTATGGTTCAAGGCAGTTTAGAAGAAGGAGAGATTGGATTTATACCTCGCCCTTCCCTCGGAGTCTCAGAGCAGTTTACAATCTCCTTCCCTTCCCCTCCCCACAACAGACACCCTGTGAGGTAGGTGGGGCTGAGAGAACTCTCAGAGAACTGCTCAAAAGAACAGAGGTGCAAGAACTGTGGCTGACTCAAGGTTACCCAGCTGGGTGCATGTGGAGAACTGGGGTTTCAAACACGGTGCTCCCAGATTAGAGTCCGCACACTTAACCACTACACCAAACTGCCGTACAATAGCAAAAGAATTTCCAGTCACGACCAGAATAAGACAGCCAAGGCCAAATCTCTCCCAGCCTCACCTGCCTTGAAAGATGCCTGCCCATTCAACCCCCCCCCCAAAGCTCTAGCAAACAGGCAGACCTTGGATCACTTCCTGAAGATCTTCAAGGATTAGGCCCCCCCTCACCTCTTCCAAGAGTCCATTCCACAGAGCCGGGGCCACAATGGAAAAGGCCCAGGCTCTGGGATAACCAGTAGATGGCTGCCTGACGATCACAGTTGGCACACAGGGATGTATGGAAGGAGACCGTCTTTCAAATAGGCATTGTAGGAGGTGGCTAAGATGGGGAGAGATAGCAAGGCACGGCCATAGCGTCAGGGTAAAAAAGGCTCCCGGAACAAGGTCATTCAGAGCTGGCAAGACTAGGGAGTGTTCTAACTTGATATCAACACCCTTGCCAAGTATTCCTCAGAACAGTCTCTCCACATTTTGAATGTCTGTGACCAATGTTCCGTCTAAGCTGTGCAGTCTTGTAAACAAAAATTCTACTTTGTGAGCTGCTGGCATTAAAGCTGTGAGCAAGTGATTTTGCTGCTGCATAAATTAGTTTGCTCTGGAGCCGCCCTTCCTGAGCTCAGACAAAAATGTGTGAGCCGGAGGCTAAAAAACTGTGAGCTAGCGCACACTAACTCAGCTTACAGGGAACACTGTGACCAGTGTGGGGCGCTTGGGACACATTTGGGGTTTCAGATGGTATCCTAGTCACCTCGCTGTCCGACAGTCTCCCTGCCTGAGCTGAGGGAAGTGTTATTTATATTTGGATTAGAAACTTTAAATGATATAGTAAGAAAATCCGAGGAAATAACGGGTCTAAAAATGAGAGGAGAACATTTCAAGCTGCTAGCTTTTGCTGATGACTTGGTTTATATTTTGGAAGATCCGATAGCATTGATTAAAAATTTACTACAAATAATAAGACAGTATGGGACAATAGCCGGGCTCAAAATAAACATTAAGAAGACTAAGTTGGTGATAAAAAACTGTACGAAAGAAGAAAGAAAAGATCTAGAAAAAATCACAAAGATGGAAATACTGAATAAAGTAAAATATCTAGGTATTAACATCACAAACAACAATAACAGCCTATATGAAAATAACTGTAAAACTATTCTGGAGGAAATTAAGAAAGACCTGCAAAGATGGCAAGACCTGCAAATATCATTTATGGGTAGAATATCCACGATTAAGATGAACGTGCTACCACGTTTTCTATTTTTAGCACAATGCATCCCAATTCTCAAAAATAAGAAATTTATAGAAGATTTAAATAAACTGATAAGGAAATTTATCCGGCAAGGGAAAAGGGCCAGAATCAAATTAAAACTTCTAAGAGAAAAGACAACCAGAGGAGGGTTAGGTCTTCCAGATTGGTCCTTGTACTACCAGGCAGCATCGATGGAATGGATAAGAGAATGGGTGCTGCTAGAAGATAAAAGCTTGCTAAAATTAGAAAGTCATGATCTACACATGGGCTGGCATGCCTATGTGTGGTATAAGGATAAAACACAGAAGTTTTCTTAATCATATAATAAGAGGTCCTCTAATGCAAATATGGAGACATATAAAAGAAAGGTACTATAAAAAAATACCAAAATGGGTCTCACCGTTGGACGCCTTTATAATCCCAACATTAATGTCAGAAGAAAAAAAGATAACATATGGGGATCTATTAGACGAACATAATGAGCTAAAGTCATGGGAAACACTTCAAGAATTGAATGTAAAACTCTTAATATGGGAAAGAAACCAATTACTATCTAGATTTACAAAAGACAAAAAAACTGAATTTTTATAATGCAGAAATACTACTAGATAAAATCTGGTTAAGAGAGAAAGAAAAACAGATGGAAAAAAAATACAACTTACTACTAGAAGAAGACCTAATAGACGATTGGAAAAAACCAACAATGTGTACTTGGGAGAGGGACTTGGGACGTACGATAGAGAGAGAGGAATGGGAAAAGACATGGAGAACCATTAAACTTCTAAGAGCCATACCGTATAAAGAAAATATAATAAAAATGATATATAGGTGGCACTGGACGCCGGAAAAATTACAAAAGTGTTATGCAAATGTTTCAGGGAATTGCTGGAGGTGTAAAAATAATATAGGAACGTATTTCCACATATGGTGGAAATGCGAAAAAATACAAAAATTCTGGAAAATTACTAAACAGTTGATAAAAGATATTACAGAAATAGACATACCACTGAAACCAGATTTTTTTTATTAAATATTACACCGAATGGTATTAAATACAATGAAACATGTATTATTGTATATTTAATCACAATGTCGAGAATATGTATTGCAAAGAATTGGAAATCTGACAATACTCCGAGTAGGGAAGAGCTGATAAGCAAACTCTTTGAGGTGATAGAAATGGATAAATCAAATATGTTTTTGTCGGGTAAATCAGTAGACAAATTTAATCAGAAATGGCATAAAACCATAAAATGGTATGAACAAAAACTGTAATGTTAAACCCCCCAACAGTTACTTAAGGGGAGGTAAATGTTTGTATAAGATGGAAAATTGAAAATAAAAAATAAAATAAAAAATCTCCACAGTTTACAATTTCACTTGACCTGTGCAGGGAAGGGGAGATAATAACATGGTCCACCATTGAAGTTAAAGACTGGTAGTTCCAGATGGCTCCAACAGAATGGTTGGTGGTCTTGTTGATTTCCCTGATCAAGCTCTGGAAGCGGGAAATGGCCCAGGAATGAATCTATGGCGCAGATGAGCTCTCCAGGCTCAGAACTCAGGTTCATCTCCACTACTATTCATTGGTTCTCTACAATATGGGCCTGGAAAACTATTTCAGTCCCTAGATCAGAAAACCCGATAGAATGAGAGATATTAGGATTATCAGATCTGGGTCGGGAAATACCTGGAGACTTTGGGGGTGGAGCCTGGGGAGGGGAGGGTTTGGGGAGGGGAGG
>NW_015174283.1:1146940-1157117 GCF_001447785.1 Gekko japonicus | reverse complement strand
CCACTCTGAGACTCCTTTGGGTAGTGAAGGGCAGGGTATAAATCCAATCTCTTCTCTTCTCCTTCTTAAACCTGCAGCCAGGCAGACAGGAACTGAAGCTTTATGGAAACAACCACCAATTTGAAGTGTTAGATCGCGCTAACAAAGGAACCGTAGAGTGATTCAGCAAGTGATTCAGCTTTATTTAGAAGTAACGAACAAGCACTAACTCAGTAAGAAACCAGAACAGAAAACAGTGGGAGCTTATGCTCCTTTTAAACATAACCGGGCTAATGTAGCCACGCCTATTTACAAATAACAACCAATGAGATTGCTAGAATAAAGACCAATGGGAGTCTTTCCCTCCTAGGGAATGGTATCGTTCTGATTGGTCGCTGTTACGAAGCGACCAATAGGAAGTTCGCTCAGAGGAGCCCTGGTCTGGCTCGAAGCTTAACATGGGAGTCCTATGAGGTGATTCATGTAATCATTTCAATACATTACAATTCCTCCCCCCTAAGTTAAGCCATCATCCCAATTGTTTTATTATTTACAAACATGCAATCAACCTTTGTACATCAGTTATTCCAACAGTATTTACACTCATAGTCCTTCAGATAAGTCGGCATTTGCCGCGAACGCTGGGACCTGCGGAGCGGTGCAGGCTCCATGGGCAGACAAGGTTGTGGGTCAGAGTGGGGTTCACTACAGCCTGGATCAGGCACAGACTCGACTGGGATTTCAGCCCCGCACACAGGGTTCTGCCCTGACTCGGGGACAGTACCGGGCCTTTCGGTACTCACCGCCTGCTCTGGGGGTGTCCACTCGACATCAGGGGATTCAGCCGTCGGAGAGTCAGCGCTGTCCCTAGCCCAACGTCTCCTTAACTGATCTATGTGGCGCCGCCATATTCGACCGTCAGCTAACTGCACCACATACATTCGAGTACCCACAGAGTCGGATATAACCCCAGGAAGCCATAAGTGCCCGTTTGCATAATTTCGTGCGAAAACCTTGTCCCCTTTTTCAAACATGCGCACCTTCGGTTGCGCCGTGGTACGCTCGGATTGCTCTTCAGTGAGGTCTGGGTGCATTCGGTTCAAACGGGTCGTGAGTCTCCGCCCCATTAACAATTCGGCCGGACTACGGCCTGTAGCACTACAGGGGGTGGTGTGCTGCAGCAAAAGAAAGGAGCCCAGCCTCTGGCTCCAGTCCCCTTCGTCCATTTTACCCAGGGCCTCTTTGGCCGTCCTGACCATCCGTTCGGCTTGGCCATTAGATGCCGGATGGAAAGGGGCCGAAGTCATTTGGCGTATGCCATTACTCGTGAGGAAGAGCCTAAATTCCTCAGACACAAATTGAGGCCCGTTGTCACTGACGATGACGTCAGGCAACCCGTGGGTGGCAAAAAGTCGGCGGAGCGCATGGATCACAGCAAGTGATGTGGTCGATTTCATATGCACGACCTCCAGCCATTTGGACATAGCGTCCACCACAATTAGGAACATTTGCCCTTGGAGAGGGCCAGCAAAATCTATATGCAATCTGGCCCAGGGTTTACCAGATGACTCCCAGCCTTGGGGTGTAGCTTGTGGGGGATCGGGTCTGACTTGCTGGCATTTGGGACACCCTCGTACCCATTCTTCGATCTCTTTGTCCAGCCCCGGCCACCAGACATACCCTCTGGCCAACGCTTTGGTGTGTACCATACCGGGGTGACCCTCGTGCAGCGACTCTAACACTCTCGTCCTGAGTTTGTCAGGAACCACCACCCTGTTCCCCCATAATACACAGCCCTTAGAAATGGATAGTTCATTTTGACGGCTTTTGTAAGGGCCGAACTCCGGTTCAACGCTTCCAACCGGCCACCCCCTCCAAACCCAGTTTAATACTCGGGACAGCACGCTATCCTTGGCCGTGTGTGCTGCAATGTCCCTGGATGATACCGGGGGTCGAGGAAGCTCCTCAATTGCCAAGACCTCACAGGCGGGGGCAGGGTCTGCGCCAATGTCCGGCACCGGGCACCGGCTGAGGGCATCCGCATGCCCAATCGCTTTCCCAGGCCGGTGCTCTAAGTCAAAATCATAAGCCTGCAAAAATATCGCCCATCTAAGCATGCGTGGGGACATGATGTTTGGCAATTGCTTATCGGGCGCAAAAATCCCCAGTAGCGGCTTGTGGTCAGTGACCAGCAAAAATCGTCTGCCAAAAATAAAATCATGGAACTTTTTGACAGCCGCTACCAACGCCAGACCCTCCTTGTCTATCTGGGCATAGTTCCGCTCTGCCGCAGATAGTGATCTAGAATAAAAAGCGATAGGCGCTTCGCTCCCATCAGGCATCAGATGGCTTAAAACTGCGCCTACTCCAAAAGGTGAAGCGTCAGCAGCTAACACCAGGAGCTTGTGTTCATCATAATGCGTGAGTACGGCATTAGATGTCAGCAGCTCCTTGACTCCCACAAAAGCCTTTTCCTCGGCCTGCCCCCACTTCCATTTTGCCTCCTTGTGCAAAAGCGCGTGCAAAGGGGCCGCCACTGATGCCTTATGCGGTAAAAACGCATGATAAAAATTCAGGAGTCCTAAAAAGGATTGGAGCTCCTTCTTACTCACCGGCCTGGGGGCGTTTTGGATTGCAGATACCTTCTCATCCGTGGGGTGGACTCCCTCTGCGTCAATGCGAAACCCCAGGAAGTCCACACTTTCCACCCCGAGCGTGCATTTTGAGCGCTTAACTCTGAGACCGGCATTTTGAAAACGCCTGAGGACCTCTTTAACCCGGTCCAGTAGTTCCTGTTCAGACCCGCCCGCAATCAGCACGTCGTCAAAATAGGGCACTGTGCCAGGTACCCCCCTTAGTAGACGTTCCATGAGGCCCTGAAAAATCCCAGGTGCTACGTTGACCCCGAATTGCAGCCTGTTCACTTTAAAAGCCCCTTGGTGGGTTACAATTGTTTGGGCCTCGGCAGCCTCCGGGGTGACAGGCAACTGCTGGTATGCCTGGGCCAGGTCAAATTTGGCGAAAATCTTGCCACCCCCCAGGGAAGCCAAAATGTGGCTTATTACCGGGACCGGGTACGAATGTTGCTGCAGCGCCTTGTTAATCGTACATTTGTAATCGGCGCATAGTCGTATGGACCCATCTGATTTGACAGGGGTTACGATCGGGGTCTCCCATTTGCTGTATGGTACTGGCTCTAAAACCCCTTGCTCAACTAGTTTGTCAATCTCTTTTTCCACCTTATGTTTGAGAGACACAGGTACTTTCCGATACTTCAACCTAATAGGTTTGACTGACGGATCTAAGTCAAACGCAACCGGGGGGCCCTTGTACCTCCCCAACCCTTCGGCAAATACATCAGGGAACAGGTCGTACAGCATGCCCCATTTATTTTCAGACATCCTGTTAATCCCAGAAATACCAATGCCCAATGGCTCAAACCAATCTAACCCTAGCAGGTTAACCCGGTCTCCCTCTGCAATCAGGAATGACAGTTTAACACATTTCCCCTTATACTCAACAGTAACAGAGTCCCGTCCGGCCAAGGGAATTCGGTTGCCCTGGAAGTCGGACACTCTGGTTCCCGCAGGCTGGAGCCGCCGCCGGCTTCGGTTCGGGAACAACTGGCGCCAGGACGCGGCAGAAATCACCGTCACGGACGATCCTGAGTCCACCTCCATTGTACAGGGTCGGCCGTCGAGGAGTGGAGTCACGGTGATCTTGCCCTGGCTGCTGGTGCGATTTACGGCCGATGCGCTCGACAAGGTCGCCGTCAACTGGCAGCTTGCTTCCGATGCTGAGGAACGGGTCTTGCCTTGGGTGCTGACTGGAGTGCCCCTCTGCGCTGACCGGTTGTTAGTTGAGGGATCCTTCTTTGCTGATCTGCAGACTCTGGCCAGATGACCACGCCGCCCACACGCTCTGCAGTCGACATCACGAGCCCAACAGGAGTCGCGCTGGTGTTTCCCGCCACAACCGGAGCAAGGCTTGACGTTGGTAGTCTTCGCTGGGGTCCGCTTGCCTCGAACCGCGTTGACGTCATCATCCGCGTCTTCGCCCTCGCTGTCTCGTTGAGCGTGTATACTGGGCTCTGCCACCCGCTGGCGGACCTCCTTCGTGGACTTCTCCGCTGCTTCCGCGGCCACGGCCTCTTCGTAGGCCACTGCCCAGGTCAGGGTGGTGCGGGCGAACAGCCTCTGTTGCAGCCTTTCATCTTTGAGACCGCAGACGAGACGGTCTCTGAGGGCTTCCTCCACGTTGTGGAAATTACATGGCCGTGCGGCTTTGCGAAGGGCCGCCACGAAATCTGCGATGGTCTCGCCTCCGGCCTGGTTCCGCTTGTAAAAAGCGTGCCGGCAGGCGATCTCCGACGGTTGTGGAGAATAGTGAGCCTTAAGCTTCTCCGTGATGTCAGCGTAGGTGACAGTCTTTATATCAGTTGGGGCCACCAACGACCTGGCTATGTCGAAGGTCCCCTTCCCGCAGGAACTCAGGAGGCATGCTCGTTTCTTCGCCTCATCGGTGATGTCGTGGGTCTCCAGATGGAACTCGAACCTGGACAGGTAGGAGTCCCAGTCTTCTGAGGAGGGTTCGAAGCACTCGAACTTCTGGCTTCCAGCCATCGGGGGAGACTTGGGCACCGGAGCTGGTGGCGCCTCCGCCGGATCGGCTGCTGTGCTTTGCCCGCTTTCTTCCGAGTCCGAAGTGTGGATGTCCGCAGGGCTGCCTACCTGCTCTAACATCCCATCCTCGTCGCCAATTGTTAGATCGCGCTAACAAAGGACTCGTACAGTGATTCAGCAAGTGATTCAGCTTTATTGGAAGTAACGAACAAGCACTAACTCAGTAAGAAACCAGAACAGAAAACAGTGGGAGCTTATGCTCCTTTTAAACATAACCGGGCTAATGTAGCCACGCCTATTTACAAATAACAACCAATGAGATTGCTAGAATAAAGACCAATGGGAGTCTTTCCCTCCTAGGGAATGGTATCGTTCTGATTGGTCGCTGTTACGAAGCGACCAATAGGAAGTTCGCTCAGAGGAGCCCTGGTCTGGCTCGAAGCTTAACATGGGAGTCCTATGAGGTGATTCATGTAATCATTTCAATACATTACAGAACTGATCCTGGTCATCTGGCGAACAACTGTAAAATCAGATCTCCAGGTGCCACCTGAAGGTTGGTAACCCTAAGAGAAATGCAGCTACAACTTTCTGCAGTAGGCTTGCCAAGCCCCCGCTGGGGAACTCCACCCCCTGCTGGAGGGCGTCCCCAGCGTGCTGGCCATGTTGTGGGGGGGACACTCTGTGAATCAAGGGAAAACTCGATGGTTTTCCCTCGAGTCACGGTGCCCCGCCCCCAACGTGGGCGACGCGATGACGTCACGTCCGGTGATGTCATTGTGGCGCGCGTGCGCAAAGCACACACGCGGGGAGACTCTTGACGGAGCCAGGAATCCCACCGCTTTGCAGATAAGTCGACTTGGCAACCCTATTCTGCAGGCAAGCTTCTGAGAGACACAGAACACTTTTTCAAGTACAGGTATTCAGAACAAAACAATGGAAAACTTCTGACATTAACCAAGGTGAAGAGAAGAAGGGATTAAGCAAGGATGAAGCGCCTGGATTCCAGTATCACACTCTGAGGCAGGCTGAGATTGTTTTCAGTCCTGTGTTGACATTAGTCTGCCTGATCTCCAACAGTTAAAAAAAAAAATCCATTTCACAACCAAGGAGACTCAGTCACATTCTGTGTTCATGCAAATTAAGGCATTTTGCATCCATCTGCTTAATTGTCTCCAGCCCCAATCTAAATCACCAGGATTTGCAAGTTACAGGCAAAACCAAGGGACTGGCATTAGGTGGCCGGCAGAGGAAGGGGGGACAGAAAGGGGAGGGCTGGTGAACGTGGGAGAAGGGCCTTTCCCCATTCTGGAACAGCCTTGCCCCCCTCACTACCCCCCCCATCGCCATGCCCCAGGAGGATCCCAGACTCATAATGCTTGGGGGCAGCCCCGAAGCTGCTTCTCTGTGAGCCGGCGTTCCCCTTCAAGTGTTCCCAGCCAGCTTCATCCATTTTTAAAAGCCCGCTTTCCTCTTAAAAGCAGCCTTTTAAAAACAACCCTTTGAAAGATCCCAGCCACTCCGCCCCCTCTACCCAAGCCTCTGCCAAACAAGACAGTTTTGCTAAGTCAGGGCTAGAGCGGTCCGTCCCCCCCCTGCCGTGAGCAGGGTGGTCTGGCTTCTCCCCACAACTGGATCCCCAACTAAGCTGCGAGAATGCAGTCTCCCAGAATTCACTACCTCTCCTTTACCAGGATCAAAGTAACAGCAAGCAAAGAAAGACTGGGTGGGGGTCAGGCACGGGGCCAACCCCCACGGACAGACGTGTGCCTATTGCATCCTCAATAGCTTGTGCAACCATTTGCTACCATCATCCTAGCACAGCTGGATTCACACTGTGCATGAAAAAGCATCCACATGCATAACCCTCCACAGACACACAGTCCACGTTGCGTGAGCATTTGTCACGCTTGCCACCCTTGCCTCCCTCTGCCATAAGCTCACCAACAGCCAGCCTGCTTACAGAATCCATTGCACAAGCGTTCACGCCCACATCTCTCCCAGCTGCTCATTACCACTGCGGTGTACCGGCTAATGGCGCTGGACTCCTGAGAGAGAGGACCCAGGTTCAAATCCCTTCAAGCCATGATGCTTGCTGCCTCTCCACATAACCTACCTAGCAGGGTTGTTTTGAAAAATGAAATGTGGGTGGCGAAGGAGAAAATCATGTATCTTTCCCCGATTCCTTGGACAAAGTAGAAAAAATTAAAATGTGGCAACCAGCAAGTAAATGAACAAATAAAAGTCCAATGGGGGTTAGCATTTCAGAGTAGGCCCTGGGAAACCCAGTTTCCTCTTCCAGCTTGCTGTGAAACTCCCAGCACGACCTTCGGCTGGTCACTCTCTCTCAGCCTATCCCACCTGTGACGTGGGGTGGTGGGATACCCCAGGAGTATATGGAAGGGCTGAGGACATGGCCAGACAGACCCAACCAGGGTTAAACTAGTTGCAAGGGTGTGGCCCAAAGGCCATTGGCTAGGGTGTGGCTGAGTAATTGGGCTGGAGAGGACACGGGGGGGGGGTGGAGGAGGACTGAGCCTCTCCCCCAGTCCCCAGGCCAACAGCAACTCTTGGGTCAGGACTTAAGGGCAGTCATAGAGAAGAGCTGGGAGAACACATGAGAGGCAAGACTACGATGGTGTGCATGAGAATTAGGGTTGCCAACTCCAGGTTGGGAAACTCCTGGAGATTTGGGGGGTGGAGCCGGGGAGGACAGGGACCTCCGTAAGGTATAATGCCGTAGAGTCCGCCCCCCAAAGCTGCCATTTTCTCCAGGGAAACTGATCTCTGTCATCTAGAGATCAGCTGTAAGTTCCAAAAGATCTCCAGGCCCCACCTGGAGGCTGGCACCCTTAGTGAGGGTAGAAAATCAGGCAGCTGGAGCAGGGCATGGAGCGACTCTCCTGTGTGAGAGAGCCTCGTGTTCTTATTCTCCGATAAAAGACATGGGTTCTAAGTTCCCTGGTGTCCTCATGTTCCTGGGGACTCATGAGAGGCCAGCCACTTCCCAGGAGGGTTGCCAACCTCCAGGCAGTAGACAATGGAGAAAACAGCCGTGATGTAGTATTAATATGAAAATATATATTTAAACTGCAGTGAGTAGTATTTCTTCAACAGGCAGTCGCTGGAGACCTCCCACTATCACATCTGATCTCCAGGCGACAGAGATCAGTTCCCCTGAAGAAAGTGGCCACTTTGGAAGGCGGAGTCTATGGCCGCCTTATACCCCATTGAAGTCCCTCCCCAGGCTCCACCCCTAAAATCTCCCGGCATTTCCCACCCCAGAGCTGGCAGCCCAACTTCCCAGCCTCCTCTGCACTCCCACCCTTCCTCACCCTCCCCGTGCAGGGCCCAAGAAGGGCCCAACAGCCAATGTTCCCTCTAAGCTGTGGAGTCTTCTGAGCAAAAATTCTACTTTGTGAGCTGTTGCCATTAAAGTTGTGAGCAAGCGATCTGGCCACTGCATAAGTTAGTTTGCTCTGGAGCCATCCTTTCCTGAGCTAAGACAAAAATGTGTGAGCTGGAGGCTAACAAACTGAGAGCTAGCTCACACTAACTCAGCTTAGAGGGAACACTGATTGTAATATATTGCTGGTACACCACCTTACGTCAGAAAGAGACTGCATAAAGTCACATCGGTCCAAAGCAAAATCCAAAAACAAACCCATGTAGTACTTCCTTATAGTATAGAACTCTTCATCATCCAGGGTGCTCAAGAAATAAAATAAAACGAAAGTGGAAGGAAGAGGAGGCAAAAAAACCCCAACCACCACCTTCCATGGCTGTTATGAGGATAAAAGAGAAAAGGGGAGAACGATGCAGACTACCCAGAGCTCCCCAGGGGGAAGGAGGGATAAAACATGCACTTGACAGATAGATTCCTTATACCAGTTCTCACACCTCTGCACCATCAGAGCACATGAGCTCACATTACATTGCAGCCTCCCCCTTCCCTCCACAGTCCGCACACCTGGAACTCTGCCCACGATCACTAACGCGCCCTTCACGGATCCAGGGAGACCATCGATGCCGCAGTGGCAACTGCCCCCTCCCCCCCGCAGAGACTCACGCCCAGATCAACAAGTCTCAGCCTTGGCACCTGCCCCCATCCCTCCCCGGGAAATCCCTTCCCAGCCACACGCAGCGCACCAGTGCGCACAACTGTCCATGCGCACGCGTGCCTTCTCCAGCTCACCACCCCTCACGCCCACACGTCCGCGCCAGCATCACTTTTGTGTCGGCAGCCGGCTGGAGCCCAACTTGCTCCTTCTGCGCACCGCCAGCTTCAGTCATTAGCTCATCAACTCGAGACTTCGGGACAATTAATCCTATTCCCCTTCCCCGGGGACCCAGCACGCCAGCATCCCAGTGCATGGTCGGCATAGCAACCAGCCAGCAGCCTGATCCAAGGATGTTCCTGTCCTCTTGCTGCCAAGGAGGAGGGGGGCTGCTTGGGAAAAGGGGATAGAGGAGAGGTTGCCGGGAAGGGATGAAGGAGAAAGGGAGATCTCCAGATCCACCGGACACAGGTAACGTGTTTTGGAAGAGGAAAGCCTTTGGTTTGGAGGTGCTGCAAGAAACCTCACGGCGCCCTGGGAATCCCCAACACCTGCTCCCCCCACCACCACCACACGAACCCTTGCATTCGCTCTCAGCCATCTCAACTCATAAATATCACAACTCCGTCACTTCAGTTTACACCACAGACAAGCCCTCTCCTTCTGCAGGGAGGGAGGGAGGGAGGGAGGGAGGACATGCACAGCCTTGGGATTCCCTCCAACAAAGCCTGAGTATCCTCCAGCACTCTGGGCAAGTGTGGAATCTGGGACAGGATCCGGCGTCTTGAGAATCGAAGGCGTTCGTTTAATTTTTTAAAAAAAGAAAAACACAGAGCAAAGGTTCTCAGCCCTGCAAGCTTCAAATGAGAGCTTCAAAGGAAAACACACAACGGCTGTGCCTGGCGAAGGAGGAGAAGGGATTAGTGTGATATTTAGGGAGGGGACTTGGTGATCTCTCCCACCCCTTGCTAGCGGGGGGGGGGGGCGAATCTCCTGAGCAAACCAAATGCAGATAGGCCAGACCACAGAAGGAGTTTTGCCTTGGCACGGAGAACATAAAGAGGCTCTCGGGGGAATTGGGTGTCCTATACGGTACAATTGACCCCTGTGACGTCTTGGTGCAGCAGCCAGTCTCTTTCAGGCACTAGCTAAAGACACAGATATGTGCCATCTGCAAGCAGCAGTGTTCTCTCCCCTATCTCCCTGTGGGTTCTTCTTGACCCCACGAAAGGCAGTGCTGCTATCCCATAGGGCCAAGTGAGGCAGATGTTCGAGATGGTAGATGATGCTGTTAAGAGCAGCAGGATGGGAGGAGAAGAGACTGGTCTCACTGAAAAGAATGAATAGGAAGTGGCACTCGCACTGAGAAGGGTGGGCAGGAAAAAAAATGCCAACTGGATTTTTGCCCTACATTAACCAGTGGGATGGGGGGGAGGTGTTTGGATATTCTGCACTGTGATCCAAAACACCTTCGGCCCGCCACAATTCAGGATACCCAAGAGGATCTCTTTCCTGCTG
>NW_015174283.1:1133052-1146893 GCF_001447785.1 Gekko japonicus | reverse complement strand
TAAAAATCGAAAAACACCCCGCTGCCCCCCCCCCCCCCCCCCGGTAATCTCAGGGACAAACCTAGGTAGCCTTTTCTACTGGGAAGGCAACCTAGAGATCTTCTAAATAAATAGCTCCCCCCCATAAACTCCATCACCCCCACTTAGCTAATTAAGATAAGCACAGGGGCAGGCCCTGATCTGCTAAGAAAAGGCAAGGAGCAGGGCCTTTGTGGTGGTGGATCTGCAGCACTCCCTTCAGAGACACTCACCTTTGCCTGCCTTTCCAAAACAAGTTAAACCATTTCTGCTTTAGCACTAGCTCAGAACAGTCACAAGAGCCAGAACCTACCTTGACTGGAACTGAGCAGACGGCATTACTAATGAAAATGATGTCATCAGGACATATCCCTTGACATCATCAGGCCCCGCCCCATGAGTCTTGAGGTTTGGGAACATTTAAATGTGACTGTTTTGTCATCACAGAGCAAGAAACAAATCCTGGAAGCAGGGTCAGAAAAGAAGAGACCAAGAAACCCCCTTAGCTGTTGGGGCCCTCGTCACCCTTCCTTCTCCCACCACCAGGGCCAGCCCAAGGGCTTATGGGGCCCCAGGTGCCAAAGCTGCCCCCCCCATGCCTTGGGGAAGTGGGAGGTGAGCCTTCCACCAGCTCGCCTCACCCCACACGCTTCAGGGAAGCCAGCAAGAGGCAAGCATGGGGACCGCTCTGCTCGTTCCACACCCCAGGGAGGTGGGAAGCTGTCCTCCCGCTCTCCTTCCTCCCCATGTGGAAGGAAGAAGGAAGGACGCTGGCCCACCCCTGCACCTGCCCTGACAGAAGGGGGAAGGAGCAGGCTCCTGATGGGTCACCCACTGAGGCCAGGGGCACCTCTCAGCTCTGCTGCTTGCCACTGCAGACCCTGACACTGCAGGCTGGGCTAGTGGGCAACCCCCCTGCCTCTGGAGCTCTGGGTAATGCACCTAAGCCAGCCCTGCCCACCACCAGGCCACTGTTGCACTCCCCTGCTCTCAGCTACGGCCCTTAGCAAGAGCAGGCTTGGCCACTCCCAAAGCCCAACAATCCATGCATGCTGTGGTTGGAGCACCCAGGCTCCCGTGAGAACTGGAGGCTCCTGGGAGAACCCGGGAACCAGAAAGATGGTCCTGGACCACCATCCAGGCATCGGCACCTCTCAACAGCTTGCCTAAGACTTGCCACGCACCTCCTGCAACGCTGCTTCCTCAGTGGCCCGGAGGTTGTCGTCACACCGCTGAACCGATCCCACTTGGAGCTGCGGGCAGTCAGCCCGCTAGTTCAAATCCCAAGACCCGCCCTCTGTGTCCCGATCAACACTCCCTCTAAGCTCTGGAGTCTTGTGAGCAAAAATTCTACTTTGTGAGCAGTGTTCCCTCTAAGCTGGGTCAGTGTGAGCTAGCTCACAGTTTTTCAGCCTCCAGCTCACACATTTTTGTCTTGGCTCAGGAAGAATGGCTCCAGAGCAAACTGATTGATGCAGTAGCCAAATTGCTTGCTCACTGCTTTAATGCCAGTAGGTCACAAAGGAGAATTTTTGCTCACAGGACTCCACAGCTTAGAGGGAGGACTGTTTGTGAGCTACTGGCATTAAAGTTGTGAGTGAGCAACTTGGCTACTGCGTAAATTAGTTTCCTCTGGAGCCATCCTTCCTGAGCTAAGACAAAAATGTGTGAGCAAGAGACTAAAAAACTGTGAGCTAGCTCACACTAACTCAGCTTGCTTATTTTATTTATCTATTTTTCGCATTTATATCCCGCCCATCCCGTAAACAGGCGCAGGGAGGGTCACAACATTTTGATAAATACAATAAAATGTAAAACACATTAAAACATATAAAATCAATAGTCATGCTTGCTGTAGGGAGAATCTGGCCCACTGATGTAACTAGGTATGGCCAGTTACCAGTAAATGGGAGACCACAACCTGGGGAGGGGGGTATATGTGGACGCCCACTGCCTCAGCCAAAGGCTTAGAGGGAACACTGGTCCCAATCTGCAGAGGCGAGGCAGGTGGAGACCAGAGACAGGGATTTGTTCAGTGGTGGCACCTCTTATTTAGAATGCCCCCCCCCAAACCTTGTCTGTAGGCACTGGGCATTTATTCTCCTTACCCAGTCTTGTAAGACCCTGACCTGGGTGGCCCAGGCTGGCCTGATCTCATCAGATCTTGGAAGGTAAGGAGGGCGGTCCCAGGTCAGTAGATAGTTGGGAGACCACTGAGGAAGTCCAGGCAGAGGCAGGTAATGGCAACCCACCTCTGAGCATCTCCTGCCTTGAAAACCCGGGGGGGGGGGTCAACCGTAAGTTGGCTGCAACTCGATGGCACTTTCCACCATCATCAGCCTTGTAACAGAAGGCTTTTAAGCTTTTTTAAAGAATGAACTGCTTCTAGGCAGAGAACTGTATTAGGCATATCATTTTAAGCAGCTGCATTTTTGTTTTATGCTTGTTTTTGTGCTCCTGTTTTGCGCTTTTGGCTTTTTATTGTTAGGTTTTATGTTGTTGTCTTTAAATAATTTTTCTTTCTTTTTTTTGTGAGTTGCTTTCAGTAGGTCTCTAGAGAAGTCACTGGATAGACAGAGATAGAGAGACCGAAGCAATTCTTGAGGATCATTACAAGCACATCCCTTCAAATAATCAACCATGTCCTTGTGGTGCCAGGGTGATAGAGACTGTATCCCCTGTGCTGACGTTCTGTAATTATTAGAAAGGATGATGAGCTAGATTCCAGTCCCACAGCACTTTAGAGACCAACAAGATTATGGGCATATAAGCATTTGAGAGTCAAAGCTCCTTTCGTTCAGAGTACTTTGACTCTCAAAAGATCATATCCCCAAAATTTTGTTGGTCTCTAAGGAGCTACTGGACTCAAATCTTAGCTCTTCTACTGCGGATCAGCATGTCTACCATCTTGAGACTATAAAGGATGATGTCATTGCTCCACTCTTGGCTAGGATACCAGGCTATTCCGCAAAAGAGCTAGTTACCCTTATTCTTGCTGGAATAATGTACTTTCCACTGTATGTACGTATCAGTCATTGAGATGAGATCCTGGATGTTGAAAGAACTAGACAGAGAGACACATACCTACCGGGATTTGCAGTGGGGGCAGTTCTGCAGGGCCTGTGAGACGGAGCTCTTCCACCAGGCCTTCGATTAGGAGCCGCCTTAAACACCAATGAAATACCCTGTGCCCTGGCTTTACCACCTACAGCCTGGCGCGCCACATAAATTAGTCGACCAAACCGAGCCGTTGTGAGAATGCCATCAGGACTAACACCGAAGTAGTTTTATGGTCTAAATTAGGAATCTTGCTCTTGTACTTTATCTGATCTGGCACTTTAGGAAAATGAACAACTGATTGTTTATGTATGTTTTACGTATGTTTTAAGTATATTTTATATATGCATTTTATGTAAGCTGTCCTGAGCCCTCCTTGGCAAGGAGGGCGGGTTATAAATCGAACAAATAAATAAATAAATAAAAATAACTCTGGACCCTATTTTATGCAATGCTCTCTGTTTCCAACAGGAATAATAGTCGATCAGTCAGTTCTTCACTTGCCAGTCTGTGATGTTTTATTCCCACCGTTACAATTTTAAAAACAACTTTTATTTAAAGTCACCCAAAATGTTATGAATAAAGTTTGCCTATGACTATTTTAAATTAATAAAATATATATCCAAACTACACATAATGTAGAGATGGGAGAATAGCTGTTGACACACAAACTTTTTATATGATATTGACACATATGCGCTCATTGGGTGCGTTCAGACGGGCTGTTTGGTCCGCTTTCAGCATGCTTCACTAATGGATTTTCTATCCACGTTCACACACCCAACATCTGCGCACCATCCCCAGCCGTCGCTTTCTGGCTCAACTCCCTTTTAAAATTGAGTATTTTGTTACCAGATCCCCAAGTGGTGTTTTCCTGATTCTCCGGTTCTAGATGCATTTTCTGACATCTGATCGCTCCTGCGGTGTCAAGCCACTTCCGGTTTAAACCCCCTCCCCCCTCGAAAGCTGCCCGAGGCTTCCGCTTTTCGCCTGCCATTTTTTAAATGCGTTGGCGGGTGCGCGCATAGGCAGAGCTCCGCCACTGCGTTAGAAAACCGTCATTTAAACGGTCACTTGTTTTAGCGTTTAGATGATTTCGGGATCTCACAGAGGCCATTTAAAGGGAAGTCTTTTATTGGAGGGGTTGGATTGATTGGCCCTGATGGTTCTGCACATGAGTCATGATAGTTTCCCTCCCTTCTATGGAGGGGCGCCTACGCGCATGCGCAAACTGAGGAATTTTTTTTTAAATGCCGACACACGCTCCCGCGAATCAGTAGTGTAGACACCGGGGAGCGACGTGACTGCGTGGTGAGGCGGGATAAGGGAGGTAAGTGTGATCGCGATTATCCAGATCAAATATAATCAGGTTAGAACCGGAGCAGTTTAACCCGCTCTCAGCACGCCGCCTGACCGCACTCGTAGTGTTGGAGACAGTTGCACGTTGTCTTCAAAGAACTGAGTAGAATGAATTCATTGAAAAATAGAGAAAATGCTAGGGATTCACAAATGGGCAGGCCTTGTTGTTGAGGGAAGGGGAGAGGGGTGCCTTTGCTGGAGCTTGTGGCATTTTAGTGAAAGGCTGTTGTGGATGAGCAAAGAAATGGTGCTCAGTCTCCAAAGGATTCTGAATTTTAAAAATGCCACAAGATGACACAATGTGCAGCGGAAAGGAGGTGGGGGAAGAGATGCCATTCATCCCAATCCCTACATTAGAAGAAGAAGAAGAGAAGAGATTGGATTTATACCCCGCCCTTCACTACCCAAAGGTGTCTCAGAGCGGCTTACAAAATCCTTTCCCTTCCCCTCCCCACAACAGACACCCTGTGAGGTGGGTGGGGCTGAGAGAGCTCTGACACAAACTGCTCTTTTAGGAACAGCTGTGCCAGAGCTTGTGACTGACCCAAGGTCACATCAGCAGGTGCCAGTGGAGGAGTGGGGAATCAAACCCGGTTCTCCCAGATTAGAGTCCACACACTTAACCACTACACCAAACTGGCTTTCTATAGACAATATCTGTATGTGCGGCTGCTTGTAGAAGAATCATTTTTACTCCAGGTTCAGGATGCTGCACTCTGATGCAGAATGGACAGAAAATGCAGTATCCTGCAACAGAAAGGCAACCCTGAAGGAAAACATCCCGATATAACACACAAGAAGTTGCCTGGCAAAACCTCCCCATCCCATCATTCCTGGATCTCTGGTTCCTTTCTTTACACCTGTTCTGCGGTGTAAGGAAAGGAAGTGAGAAAGTGGGTGGGGCCAAGCAGGGCTTTTGGCCAGCAGGACTTCTGATTGGCTGTGCAGCTTTAAAAACAAATTACTGTAGTGGCATCTGTTGGATTTTCACAAGAATCTTCATTGTACGACTGAAAAATAAGCCGCGTGCCAGAAAATATTTTTAAACAATATGTTCATTTCAGAAGGCGCCTTGCTCAACAGAGCTTCTGCCTGAAATGTTGGAGAGTTACTACTACTAGAGTTATGCATGACCTCACTCGATTCAGTTTTGAGGTTGGCTCCCCCTTTTTGTGGCAGCCATTTGGTGGTTGCATGCACCACCCAATGTCAGAAATCCCAAAGGTGCCCCACAGGCTCAGAAACAGTTGGGGAACCCTGCCAGAGTCCAAGCTCTGATGCTACAATTTCCTTCAAGGGGGGAACTGATCTCTGTAATCCAGAGATCAACTGTAATTCCAGAAGCACTCCAGGCCCCAACCTGGATGCTGGAAATCCTAAAAGAATCCCAGAGCCAGAGAGACCAATGCTCCCTCTAAGCTGTGGAGTCTTGTGAGCAAAAATTCTACTTTGTGAGCTGCTGGCATTAAAGCTGTTAGCGAGCAATTTAGCTACTGCATACATTAGCTTGCTCTGGAGCTGTCCTTCCTGAGCTAAGACAAAAAATGTGTGAGCCAGAGGCTAAAAAACTGTGAGCTAGCTCACACTAACTCATCTTAGAGGGAACACCGAGAGAGACCCCTTTTCATTCCATGCTGAACGACAACCTCCCTCCCCTCCCTGAGCTCTTTGGACAGAAAGCCATGATTGCTGCAGGGAAACCAGGCAGGTGGACCACAGGGCAAGGTGGACCACAAATAAGGGGAAGACGTGAGCTCTGACTCACAAAAGTGCCTGCTGCAATCAATGTTGATAGTCTGGAAGGTGCCAGTAGATTTCTGTTTTATTTTCTTCAACAGCCTTCTGCTATCCTTCCGGGAATCCTGGCCTGTGGACCAGCATAGATAAACACAACACAAGCAAGGTGCTGTTGGCGGGATCTGGGGCCTGGGTGTTGCATCCAGACAGCTGCCTTGTGCAAATAGCTCTTTAGCCCGGCTTGTACAAAGCTCCTTCTGCCCAGTGCCAGGCTCACCCATCTTGCCCTGTGCCATCTCTGCCACGAAAGGCGCAAGCTGCCCACTTTGTGCACTTCCTCCCAGAGCATCCTGATTGAAATCAATCACAGCCTTTTGTATATTAATGGCATCTTATTTGTACTGAATGCATCATTAATGTTAACGATTCCTGGGAGTTTTCCCCCACTCTCCCTGGACGAAGCGTATTAATTGCTCACGTTGTAATTAAATATTAAGGCTGGGATTTTTCACGCTCTGCGCAGCTGGCATGGGGAGGGGGTGTGGGGGGTGATCGGGGCGCAGAGGTTGGCGTGAGCCGCTCGGAAGCCAGGGGCACCTGGGGAGAGACAAGGTTGCAAAGTGGGCAGGCTGACACACTCACACAATGTCAAAGTGTCTCCCAGAGATGTGCACACGCATGAGTGCTCGTGAGCAACGAGGTATGCAAGCGCTCCATAACGTGGAAGAGAATGGCACCCAGCAATTCCAGAGCAGAGGCAAACACAGGCACACACAAATGCACCCACGCACACGGTGCTATATATTCACGGGCATTCACTATACAAAGACAGCGATGCAGATGCTCTCACCAGATACCATCTTACCTAAGTTTGGTTACAGAGAATTAAAGATAGTATTAGAAGTTGTCTTGACCCAAACCTGCAGTTTACAAGATAATATGGATGTGGCAGGAAAGCAGTTCTTGCAGGGCAGAACAGACAGGAGGGAGGGAGGGAGGGAGGGAGGGAGGGAAGGGAAGTTCAACCCCTCCCTCCTCTGTGGATTGTCCCCGCCAAATGCTCTCCCCTTTGGCTTAGCTTTCTGATTTCTGCAGTCCAGCTGCGGGGAAAGAAATAATTGAAACAGCCAGGGTCCAAGAGAGGCATTTGCAGGGGAGCACCAGAAAGCAGAAGAAGTTCTAAGCACCCCCCCTGCCCATCCATATGTTCCCCCTGAAAATGCCCCAGCATAATAAAGAAAAAAAGCACAAGGCTGGGAAGAGTCTCAAACTTCCATGGGAATAACTTCTATGCAGTGTTTTTAGGGGGAGGCAATGAAGCCACAAATACTTTTTTGCCTCCGCACAGATGTTGCAGTGCTGCTCCCCAGGACCCCCAGAAAGGAGCAATCCTCCCACTCACACAACCCCTCCCCATACATTACACATACAAGAATTTTCCGTCCTTCCCAGCGAATCTGACCATCCGGAATAACTACTTCCTCCTGCAGTCAAAGTATTAGGTTGCTTACTCACAGCACAGGTTACCATCACTCCCACTCGGACCTTAAAATGCAGACACGGAAACATACACCCCTGGCTGCCAATGCTACTATAGGAATGCGGATGTATACCCCCCAAAATGCCTCATCTTGTCTCTGACTACAAACAGCACATCAAAAAATAAATCCCGCTTTATGTGGGGCATGGCAGGGGCACTGTTCTCCTGCATTTAGCTTCTAACAGCAGGACAGGAAGAAGAAGGGCAAAATTCCATGTCAGGACGGACTACGTGGAGCACCCCATCCCATGCCCTTGCAGGGGCCTCACACAGTGTTGGGGTAGACGGGTACACTAGAGGCCTTTAAAAATCCTCCACAAACCCAAGAAATGTTACTGTGGGCGACAGCAAGAAATGCAGGAGCCAGAACCTCACAGCCCTGCCAGGGTTTCAAAACCACACAATCCACCAACTAAAAAGCTCCAAAAAAGAAATAAAACACACAATGCGGGCCTCCCTTGAAGCAGATCCGGCTCCACACAAGGTGACAAGCGTACAGTCCTCCAGCACTTTACCTTAGCTTCAAGCGTAGGAACAGGGCTAGAAAACATTTCATATTCAGCATTTTTTTTCAGCAGGACATCCGATTGTTAAGGAATCAGCCCTATCTATGGAAGGCTCAAAAACACTTGAAATACCTCAGCACCCCAAAACAAATTTTCCAGCCCCTGGAATTTTCCCCAGGCTTTAGCAAAAAGCAGTGCCAGAAATTCAAGGCTGAGAACTTCCAGGTATTTCCCCCATTTGAGGCCCACCACCAGTGTTCCCCCTAAGCTGAGTTAGTGTGAGCTAGCTCACAGTTTTTTAGCCTCCGGCTCACACCTTTTTGTCTTCGCTCAGGAAGGAGGGCTCCAGAGGAAACTAATTTACGCAGTAGCCAAATCGCTTGCTCAAAACTTTAATGCCAGTAGCTCACAAAATAGAATTTTTGCTCACAGGACTCCACAGCTTAGAGGGAACATTGCCCACCACTCTCACTGATCCAACCAAAAGAACAAAGTTAGAGTCAAAGTTAGTGGCCCTGGTCTCTACCGAAGTTCTTCAGATCTAGCTGTTAAGTGACGAGAAGCACAAAAGTGTTATGCATGCCTCAAGGGAACTGAACAAGCAGACAAGCAAAGAAACAGAAACAGGCATAAACCCCAAAGTGGCAATTCTGTAATGTTTTAGTTGATGGTGGTAGGTGTGTTAATCCCAGTGGGCAGGGAGGTCAAAGTCCTTACAAACAGTTCCTTTAGGGCCAAGAGTTGGATATAGAAATATGCAACTTTTTTGAGTTTCACAGAACTTTTCATCAACAGCCTGGGAAAGGAGTAAAGCCTTACTTTTAGCATTTAGCAAGATTGACTACAAGCGAATGAACGCATATAAATAGCTGTGTGTGCCTAAAGTGCCATCAAGTCACAGCCGATTTATGCTGGCATCAGCAAGGGGCTTTCAATGTAAGTGAGAAGGAGAGGTGGTTTGCCATTGGCTTCCTCTCTACAGAGCCTTCCTTGGTGGTCTCTCATCCAAGTACTGACCCTGCTTAGCTTCTGAGATCTGACAAGATTGGGCCACACCATGCTGTCTTGCCGCCTTCCCTCCATGTAAGCAGCTAGTTATGAGCAATACACGTTTTTGCCTAAAGAGTTCTGCAGATTCCAGAAATCTGCATTCTGTAAAGCAACTTGAACTAATCTAAGAAAAGGAACCATTTTGGCTATTTTGCACCTCCTAATTTTGCACCTCAGGACATTTTGGGTCTGTGTCTCATGTTTGTGTCAGAAAGATGGATTTGATGTGCGCATGGGGGGTGTTGCACTGACCTTTTGATGTCTGGTGCACCTCACTGGCTCCTCTCCCTGCCCCCCCTTCGGAGTACAGTAGGGACCCTACTGGAGAAGGAGAACCACAGCATTAGGGAGGAAAGAGACCCAGAGTATCATCCCCCACACATCCCAGGCAAAGGCGGATGCCCCACACACTGGCAGCCAAAGGCTGCACACTCACTTAAGAGTCATAGAATCATAGAGCTGGAAGGGGGCATACAGACCATCTAGCAGTCCAACCCCCTGTCCAGTGCAGGACTTCTATACACACAGATTCTGAGTCTGACTGGCACTTTTGCCTTTGCAAAGGTAACTGGGAGCCCAGGATTACAGCTAGGGCTTGGCCCCAGGTCACCTCCTAAGTGCCGGAGCCCTTGCACCATGGGAAGCAAAGTTCCCATGAGCCCATGCAGAGTGTGAGGTTAAATGAGAAACCAGGGCTCATCCTTGCTACAGGTGACATAATTAACCACTGCCAGAGCACGCAGAATTCCTGACACTCACCAGCCGATGAGTTCAGCCCTGCTAAGCATATATGCTCCCTTGTGTAAATGCCAAGGAGACACGAGGCTTAGGGGGCCAGTTTGAAAGTTAACCTTTCTCCCCCTCCTTTGAAGAACACACACAAAGGACACTGAATGGAAGACCTCGATGCAGGAGCAAGCAGAAAGAGGCTCATGTTCGTGTTGTTCTTTCCCGTCAAACCCACATGGATTTTCCATCTTCTTTTATGATGCATAACTATTAGACCTTGGATCAGGCCGCCACTCATCAGGTGGGGGCCTGCAGTTCCCCCCTAGGGCTGCCGACCTCCAGGCGGTAGGTAGAGGTCTCCCACTTTCACAATTGATTTCCAGGTGACACAGAAAATGGCCACAGTGGAAAGTGGACTCCATGGCCTTATACTCCATTGAAGTCCCTCCCCTCCCCAAACCCCACCCTCCTCAGGCTCCACCCCCAAAATCTCCAGGTATTTCCCACCCCAGAGCAGGCAACCCTAGTCTCCCAGAATTAGAGAAGAAGAAGAGTTAGATTTATACCCGCCCTTCACTCTGAGTGGCTTACAATCTCCTTCCCTTCCTCTCCCCACAACAGACACCCTGTGAGGTAGGTGGGGCTGAGAGAGCTCTGAGAGAACTGCTCTTGAGAGAAACAGCTCTGAGAGAACTGTTGCTTGCCCAAGGTCACCCAGCTGGCTGCATGTGTAGGAGTGGGGAATCAAACCCGGTTCTCCCAGATTAGAGGCCGCCGCTCTTAACCACTACACCAAACTGGCTGATCTCCAGAGATCAGTTCCGTTGCAAAAAAATGGCTGTTTTTGGAGGGTGGACTGGACTCAATGGACTGTATGGCATTATACCCCCATGAGGTCTAGGGTTGCCAGCTCTGGGTTGGAAATTCCTGGAGATTTGGGGGGGTGGGGTTTGGGAAGGGGCAGGACCTCAACATGGGTCATGCCATAGAGTCCCAAGCAGCCGTTTTCTGCAGGGGAAGTGATCGTGTCTAGAGATCAATTGTAATAGTGGGAGATCTCCAGGTGCCACCTGGAGGCTGGCAACCCTACTGAGGTCCTTCCCATCCCCAATCCCTGCCCTCCCCAGGCTCAACCCTCAAATCTCCAAGACTTCCTGACCTGGAGTTGGCAACCCTATAAAACGTGGCATGTTGAACTGGCTTCAAGGAGCCCCTGTGTGCCTAAGCGGAGAGTATGTCTTGGGCATAAGGGATGACATCCAGGCAGGCTTGAGCCCAGGCATATTCATTTTTAGAAATTCTCCACAAAAGATGGAGAGAACTGATATACTCCATCACCATTTATCCAAAGGCCAAGCCCGCCCACCACTGACTATGTCAGTTCTGTATCTGGGGCCTGCTGCTTTCAGGGGCTGGCTAATGAGGAGCGGATCCTGGGTCCCCCCACAACAGGGGCTTTTCTTGTGACAAAAAAGGAGCCACTGTTTGGCCTTGCTGCGTTTCATTCTGTTCTCTTCTTGGAGTAAAATGCTGCAGTGTGTGTGTGTGTGGGGGGGGGGTTCTGCTCACTTCCCTCCACTTCTAGACTAGGGGGTTCTCAGACTCCCACTGTGGGGCCCACAGCAAATGCACAGTGATTCAAGCCTTCTCCAAACACAAAATCTCACTTGCAAGGAAGAACAAAAAAAAGGGGAAGCGTGACTTTTTCACAGGAGCCAGCAATACAGCTCACACCAGAGGGAACATTCATCACTGAATACAGCATCACGGGCTTTTTGTTTACAGAAACCAAACATAAAAAGCAAGTTTCTAGCTCTCAAGACCATGAAGATATGCTTCAAAGCACACAGGAAATCTTTGGAGAAGTTCAATTGTAAATGTGCAGTGGATGCCCATCCATATTGGTAGGTCTTCCCTCCATGTGGCGCTTCAGTTGCAGGCATTTTCTAAGAGGTGAAGGAACAACATTTTGTGCGTGGAAAAATGCAAAAGGCAAACAGCCAGGTAGGGCTTCTGCCTTGCTTGAAGGCTTCCCAGATCAAGAGCATTTGGCTGGTTACTGATACAAACAGAATGTTCGACTAGATTACCCCCGCCATTGGACTACACAAACCCCAGCAGGGCTCATTTTATGTTCTTAATACACTACGAAACCTCCCTCCACCCCAGTTATCAACTCCTGTTGTTAATGCTGCTTGGAATGTTACTGAGTATTACTTTGGCATCACCGATTCATACTACTTTGTAAACCCTCTTACATGTTTTTTGTTTATTTTAATTCTTTGGAGGTGCACAGATTGCCTGGGTTTAGCTTCACTGAATTGTGGCCTCCCCCCCACCCTTGGCGCTGGGACAGCAGCAAGGATGGTCACCCAGCGAGATGTAGACATTATTTTCAAAACCTTTTCCTCTTTTGGAGGCTCCCCACTTCTCCTCTTCTGTTAGGGAAGCATCTGTTCTGCCCTAATCATTTTTCACAGCTCATGCTTTCCTGCATTGTGAAAAGGCTAGAATCTTTCTGGTATCAAACTGGGGCGAATGCCAGTATACCCAGCAGACCCTCCTGTAGCTTGGCTGATTCTCCTGCCCGCTCCAGCAATCTATTTACGTACACATGGGACCTGGCATTTTTGAGATTTGTAGGGTACTAAGAGAAAGTGGCCAACATGCTACTGTGCCCAGAAAAGCCTTCGGAAGCAGTCAACGAATCTAGTCATGCAATGACAGCAAAGTTTAATTTGCATTCAGATTGCAAAATCTGGAAGAAAAACATTTAAGCGCAGAGAACACAAGCCAGGTTCACACAGTCTTTTCTAATACAAAGTTAGGAACTTCTGAATTTCCACGAAGCTGCAGTTGGTTCCCAGTTCGTTATTCACACTTCCTAGTTCCTTATTTGTGAATCCAATTACAAACAGTGAGGATAATTTAAAAGGATGTTGGAGTAGGAAACAGCATTGGTCCCCTTTGAGGTGATGCTTATACCCAGAATTAAACTTTGTGGGTCTTAAAGGTGCCATTGGACTCAAACTTAATTCTCACATCTGCTGTTAACTCTTTTATTATCTCAGGTGGGGCGGCCGTGTTGCTCTGAAGCAGCAGAACAAAGTTTGAGTCCAGTAGGACCTTTATGACCAACAAAATCTTATACAAAATGTAAGTTTTCATGTGCAAAGCACGCTTCTTCAGACTTCTTTGATTATCTGTATGCCAATTTGCTGCTATGCACAGGTCTTACAAATAGGCTTGCCAAGCCCCCGCTGGGGGCGGGTAAATTCCCGCCCGGGAGGCCCGTTACCCTCCGCTGGAGGACCGGGCCCCGGGGGGGAACTCCACCCCCTGCTGGAGGGCATCCCTAGCGTGATGATGTCACTTGGAAGTGACATCATCACGCTGGCCACGTTGTGGGGGGGACACTCTGTGAATCGAGGGAAAACTCTATGGTTTCCCCTTAAGTCACGGTGCCCCGCCCCCAACGTGGGCGACGCGATGACATCACTTCCATTAAAGGTTAAAGCGCTTAGGGCTCTTTAGTTTGGAGAAACGACGACTGAGGGGAGACATGATTGAGGTTTATAAGATTATGCATGGGATAGAGCAGGTAGAGAAAGAGGTACTTTTCTCCCTTTCTCACAATACAAGAACTCGTGGGCACTCAATGAAATTGCTGAGCGGTCGGGTTAGAACGGATAAAAAGAAGTACTTCTTCACCCAAAGAGTGATTAACACATGGAATTCACTGCCACAGGAAGTGGTGGCAGCTACAAGCATGGACGGCTTCAAAAGGGAATTAGATAAGCATATGGAGCAGAGGTCCATCAGTGGCTATTAGCCACAAGGTATAG
>NW_015174283.1:1115093-1132772 GCF_001447785.1 Gekko japonicus | reverse complement strand
GCTGTTCCCCCCCCCGGCTCCGAGGCAGCGGCAAGGCCGGCTGCAGAGCATTCCCTGCGCATGCGCACGGGACGCTCTGTCACTTTTGGGTGGATTTAAGTATCCCCCCGATATTTTTTTTTAACTTTTAAGATTTTTGTGCACACCTGGGGACTGCCCCAAGTGTGCATGAAAATCTCCCTCCCCCCCAGGAGCCCCCGATGCGCAGATTTAGGTATCCGCACGCACGGGGGTGACTTGGCTATTAGATATATAGATATGGAGCAGAGGTCCATCAGTGGCTATTAGCCACAAGGTATAGATAGGGACTCTGGGGCAAGTGATGCTCTGTCTTCTTGGTGCTTGGGGGGGGGTCAACAGTGGGAGGGCTTCTAATGTCCTGGCCCCACTGGTGGACCTCCTGATGGCACTGGTATTTCTGGCCACTGTGTGACACCGAGTGTTGGACTGAATGGGCCTTTGGCCTGATCCAACATTGGTGTCTCTTATGTTCTTATGTTCTGGTGACGTCACCGTGGCGCGCGCACGCCAGGCGGTGGCAGTGTGGCAGCGCGACATCAAGAAGCCCTGACATCATCAGCCAGCCGACAAGAATACATGCCGTCGGAACACGGCTGATCCAGCCCGCAGATGCATCCTCCGGCCAGCTACAATGTGTGTGTAATTAAAAATACTGTATGTTGTCTTCCCTAACCCCCATGAGTATTGTTAGTCCAAATGTCATGAGTAACTGTAAATCGCTCTGAGCCCACATGTGTGTGGGAAAAAGCGATCTATAAATCAAAAGTATTATTATTATTGTTGTTGTTGCTGTTGCTGTTGTTGTTGTTAAAGCGCGCAAGCAGGGAGACTCCCGACGGAGCCAGGAATTCCCCCGCTTTGCAGGTAACTGTATTTATCGCTCAGTTATCTAGACTCAGTTATCTAGACTCTAATTAGCCCTTCCTGGCAACTAACCTCCACCCCGCCCTCTACCTATGTGTAACATTTGAGGAGATCAGTTTCAATGTAACTAAGAAGTGTGAAACTATACATGCAAATTCTCACTAATACCCAGGATTGTATTTTGTTGGTCTTGGAGGTGCTACTGGACTCAAACTCAGTTCTCACATCTGTTTGTTAACTCTTGTATTTGTATGGTAATTTACTGCTATACACAGGTCTTACCAACTGCTTTAATCTAATCTCGGCTATAATCACCCAGTTACTTATGCATCCTGACGCTAACTAGCCCTTTCTGGCAACTAACCCCTCCTACCTATAGGTAATGGCTGAGGACCTCTTGTTTCACTATATCTGAAAAAAGATTCAGGTGGGGTAGCCATGTTGGTCTGAAGCAGCAGAACAAAGTTTGAGTCCAGTGGCGCCTCTAAGACCAGCAAAGTTTTATTCAAGGTATAAGCTTTCGAGTGCAAGCCCACTTCCTGTATCTGATGAAGTGTGCTTGCACACAAAAGCTTATACCTTAAATAAAACTTTGTTGGTCTGGAAAGTGCCCCTGGACTCAAACTTTGTTCTGCTGCTTCAGACCAACATGGCTACCCATCTGTAACTTGAAATTACCAGGTGGCACAACCAAGGTGATCAACACCCAACATTATGTTCATCTGCACCAGCCATACAAGGGCTGAAGACAGGGTTCTTTCCCCCCTCTTTTTCTTTTAAAAAGAGGTGCCAGAACTCTCAAGAGGGAAATGAAGTTTCCAATCTGTGTACTGAAAACTCATGAACTTTAAAACTTTAAAAAAATAATTTTGTAGAAGGGATTCCGGAACTCCATTCTGTCGCGTTCCCCTAGAAAAAAAGCCCTGAGACATCCAAGCCAGCTTTTGCAAAGACTAAACAGGGCAAGGTCTGACTTGGAGTAAGCGGCCCACCGAACAGCATGGGCAGCAGGCAGTTTTGCTTACAGCTTCATTTGCCCTCAGATCTAACCCCGAGAATTCATTTTCTCATACGCGGCTTCATTAGCATTGCCCAAGAGTACCCCTAAGCACACGAAGAGTGCACATCCCTCACTCACAAAGCAACCAGGTCAAGCACAGAGAGGAGAACTTATTTATTTATTTATTTATTTCAATTCGTACCCCGCCCTCCCCGCGAGCAGGCTCAGGGCAGCTTACATTGATCGGCCACAATACCCATGTCAGAGGACCGGGCTTTTAGAATTCTAGCTTTCTGTCAAGTACATTTTTATCCTGCTCTCCTCCAAGGAGCTCAGGGAGACATCCCTGGTTGAGGGGCTGCAAGCTCAGTGACATGGCATCTGCTTGGCATGCAAGGGCCCCAGGTTTGATCACCTGCTGATAACCTCCAGTTTAAAAGATCAGGCGGCAGGTAATGGGGAACACCTCCACCTGAAACTCTGGAGAACTGCTGCCAGCCTGTGTACACAATACTGACCTTGAAGGCCTGATTTAGTATAAGGCAGCTTTACACGATATGGAATCAGGGGTCATTTCCTGCAGGAGTGCACAGGAGCGGAGCTCCGGCAGTAAAGAGCCCAGGGGGCGGGCACATGCAACAAGCCCCACCCCCTGCTCCCAGCAGCCCTCAGTCAGAGCAAGAAGCAGCCAGGTAAGTTGCAGAGCCCCCCCCCCAGCCCCCCAGCCCCAAACAGTCCAGTGGCACCTTTAAGGCCAAGTTTTATTCAGGTACAAGCTCTCCCTCTGTTATGTACGTGGATCGCCACCAGGGGTCCACAGCCACAGTCAGGAGCTTAGCTCCTCTAGACAATAGGAACCTAGGATCCTAACCTGTTTCCCCAAAAATAAGACCTACCCAAAATATAAGCCCTAGCAGGATTTCTATGCATTTGTGGTATAAGCCCTAGTGTGTCTTCTTGAGAAAAAATAAATATAAGACAGTGTCTTATTTTCGGGGAAACACGGGTAGTTACCCCAGTATGAACCAATAGACACTTTGGCGGGAAATTCAAACCCTCCAATGGGACTGTGGGTGTGCTGGGTGGGTATGTATATAGTTGGCCTTGCATGGCCGGTTTGCAGTTCTGTGTTAAGTACAATAAACGTGTCCAAGCGCATGTCGTTGTCCAAGCGCATGTCGTTGTCCAAGTCCTCCATGCGGCGAACCCAGTACTTTTCAGTGGCGACGAGGATGGGATCCTTCTGAGCCAGGCCTGGCTCGCATCCCAGCACAGCACCGAGCTTCGATCCAGCCGATGCAACCATGCCCCGCATCACTCCCAAGCAGCACTGCACCACACACCGCGTCAAGGACACCACTCCCCGCTCCGCACCAAAGCCATGGCCTCCGCTCAAGAAAATCTGGAGATCTTTGATCCAGCCCATCCCAAACTCTGGGACTCGTGGACGGACCAACCGACCTGCCACCTCGCCTACAATGAGGTAACTGATCCAGGCAAACGACGGGCCCTTCTCCTCAGCTCCTGTGGCGTAAACAGTCTGCCTCGCGAAGAGCCTACTTGCACCCCAGGCGATCCTTGAGTGTTCTTACGAGGAGATCATCAACGCCCTGACGAGGTACCTCACGCCATGGCCAACAACACTCGCCAGGCGGATAGAGTTCCAGGGCCGTGTCCAGAAACCGGGTGAGTCGGCCACTGCTTTCATGGCAGCCCTGCGCCAGCTGGCTATGGACTGTGCCTTCACCAAGGTGGAGGAGAACCTCCTAACACAATTCGCCTGGGGCATCAGTGACATAAAGCTGTGGAGGAAGATGATCGGAACCGCTGACATCAAGATCGATGAGGCCCTCCAACTCGCCATCGCACACAAGGCCTCCCACCGTGACCGTTACTCAACTGCGTCTCATCTTATGCTCCCCGACTCGGCGCCTGAGAACTCTGACGAGAAGGATGTCCGTCTCATCCAACTACCCTCCCACTGTAAGCCTCCGGAACCCACAGCATCAGGATCCTCTGGAAAGACCGCCAGCCATTCCACGTGCACCAGCTGCACAGAGGCACATGAGCGTAAGTCCTGTCAGTTCCACCACGCTACGTGTCACACATGTGGAAAGGAGGGTCACCTTGCCCGCATCCACCGGTCCAAGGGAAGCAGGCACCAGCAGCCTACAGCCCAACCCCGACGCCAGACTGCTGCCACCTACGAGACAGCAGCGGAAACTTCAGAACTCTACCTTCTCAACGACTGGCCATCCTTCCAGGTATTACACCTCCCCAACCTATCTGCTACCCCGAAGATCCAAGTAACGGTCTGGATCGAAGGGTCCCCATGCCCTATGGAAGTGGACTCAGGGTCGGCGGCATCCATCATTTCAGTGGACACACTTCACAGACTTTGCCCTAATGGGGGACCCCTTTGTGTTTGGTAGACTTCCAAAGGAACCCAGTTCCTATCCGGGGAGTGGGGACTTTCAGGGTACAGTACCGGGGTTTTGAGGGACTGTTGGACTTGATTGTGGTGGAGGGAAATCTGGTCAGTCTGCTGGGGCAGGCCTGGTTTGCACCGCTGGGCATCACAATGGGGTGTGTGTGTTAATAAATGTGTTACCAGGGATTTTGCAGAGGTTTGCAGGGAGTTCCCCACTGTTTTTGATGGGGCTTTAGGGTGTTATAAAGGACCCCCGGTTTCCTTGCAGCTAGACCCCGCAGTGGCCCCTATCCGCATGCAATTCCACACTGCTCTGATAGCAATACGGCCTAAAATTAACGCGGAGCTGGACCACATAGTGGTGCAAAGGGTCTTAGAGCCAGTATCACATGCCATATGGGAGACGCCGATTGTAACCCCACTTAAACCGAATGGCAAAGTCCACATCTGTGTGGACTACAAATGCACAATTAATAAGGCCCTTCACAACCACTCCTACCCGGTCCCGGTCGTAAGTCATGTGCTGGCCTCTTTGGCGGGGGCTAAGATTTTCGGCAAACTAGATTTGGCGCAGGCCTATCAATAGTTGCCGGTGGATGAAGCCACGGCCATGGCACAAACGATAGTCACACGCAGGGGGGCTTTTAAGGTCAAGAGGCTACAATTTGGCATAAGCGTGGCCCTGGGGATATTTCAACAACTAATGGATTCATTGTTAAAAGGGATCCCTGGAATGACGCCGTTTTTTGACGATGTCCTTATCGCCACGGCATCCCCTGACGACTTCGCCTCCCGCCTCTGCGCCATCCTGCAACGCTTTGACTCGGCTGGCCTCAAAGTGAAATGGGAGAAATGTCTCCTCGGGGTTTCTAAAGTAGACTTCCTGGGGTTCCAGGTAGACGCTGCCGGCCTACATCCGGCTAAAGACAAAGTGAAGGCCATCGTGGAGGTCTCCACACCCACTTGTAAAATAGAGCTACAGGCGTTCCTGGGACTAATAATTTTTTTAACACGCCTTTCTGCCACACAAGTCCACAGTGGCAGAGCCCCTCCACCGACTCCTGGATAAGTCGGCTCCTTGGTCCAGGGGCCCAAAGGAAACGGCGGCATTCAGGGGGGTGAAAGCGCTTTTGATTTCCAACAATGTGCTGGACCACTTTGATGAATCCCTGCCCGTGGTCCTTGCATGTGATGCCTTTCCCTATGGCATTGGCGCAGTCCTAGGCCACATCCTCCCTGACGGCCGTGAAGTTCCCATGGCCTATTACTCCAGGACCTTAACGTCCGCGGAGCTCAATTATGCACAAATAGACAGGGAGGGCTTGGCAATCGTTGCCGGGGTCAAGATGTTTCACAACTTTGTTTACGGGCACCCTTTCACGATCGCTACGGACCATAAGCCCCTCTTAGGCCTCTTCGCTGTCGACAAACAGACGCCCCAAGTCATGTCACCCTGGGTCCTCCAATGGTCCCTTTTTCTGGCTGGCTACCAGTGCCGCCTGGAGCACTGCCCGGGCAAGGCTATGGGGCATGCCAACGCCCTGAGCCAGCTACCGCTGCCAGTCGCAGACACCAATCCCGCTCCTGCGCCTGGGGTCCTGCTCATCGAACGTCTTCCAGAGCCTCCTCTGCAAGCTGCCAACATAGCTGCCCGGTCAGCCCGTGACCCCCTCCTCTCCTGGGTCTTGGGCTGGGTGGTGAGGGGTTGGCCTACGTCGTCCTCGGGTCCCAAGTTCATGGCTTTCAGTACCCGGAAAGTTGAACTCTCGGCCCTGAAGGGGTGTCTTCTGTGGGGAGACTGAGTCGTGGTCCCCAGCGCCCTAAGACAGCTGGTACTCACGGCACTCCATGAGGCGCATCCAGGCATCGTAAAAATGAAGGCACTGGCCCAGAGCTATGTGTGGTGGCTGGGAATCGATGCCAAGATTGAGTCCTGGGTCCGGAGGTGCCAAACCTGCCAGGAAATTCGGCCTAAACCGCCAAGCACACCAACACAGCCGTGGGAGTCAACCCGCAAACCATGGTCCCGGCTTCACATCGATTTCACCGGACCATTCCAGGGACTGTTGTTCTTAGTAACGGTTGACTTCTACTCGAAGTGGCTGGAGATCAGTCCCGTGTCCACAACTTCTACGAAAGCCGTGATCCGGTCCCTCCACCGGATCTTCGCTACACATGGGTTGCCGGACACGATAGTCTCCGAAAATGGGGCAGCCTTCAGGTCAGCGGAGTTCCAAGAATTCCTCCAAAGGAACCTGATACGGCATATCCGATCTGCGCCCTTCCATCCTGCGACCAACGGCCAGGCCGAGAGGATGGTGCGGACCACGAAGGAAGCCCTCAGCAGGATAACAGGTGGGGATTGGGAGTTCTGGATAGCCCGCTTTCTCCTGACTTAGAGGACGACACCTAACCCCGTCACCGGCCACAGCCCTGCGGAATTACTGATGGGCCGAAGACCCACGACCTTGTTGGATCGGCTACACCCAGACCGGGCCCCAGACTCCAAGAGGGTTCTTCCCAGGTGACCCAGTGTTCATCCGGAACTATGGAATGGGAAATCCAAGGTTGGCAGGGTAAGTGATCAAAGTCACGGGGCCAGTATCTTACGAGGTATCGAAGAAGATGGCAGGCTCTAAAGAAGCACTTGGACCAACTGAGGCGGCGACAGGTCCCATGGGCAGGAGAACCAACATCGTTGGCAGCAGGAACCGGCACCTACATACCCGAGCCCAGTAGTCAGCCTGAAACCATGAGCATTGAGAAGGCCTCTTCCAGGGAACCATCATCAGAAACAACGGAACCAGAGACACTTCAACCGCCATAACAGGCGCCCCAGCCCCAGGTCACAGATAGGCAACCAGAACCTGTAGCCAGTGACTTGGTACCAACCCCGCAGCATTCCCTCAGAGAGCGCCAACCCCCCACTTATTTAAAGGGCTATATTACCAGGGCCAGCTCACCTGCTAGGCGAATTAGGCATTTGCCTAGATTGCCGGGCCCTGGGATGGGGCGGCGGGCCCTGGATGGGTTGCTGATTCCCCCCCCCCTCGCAGTCTCTTCTCCCCACGGTCTCTCTCTTGCTTTCCTTTCAGAGGGCCGCCAGCCCCACTGCTGCACGCTCCGCCTCCTGCCCTCTCCCCGCCTGGCTCCAGTGCACAGTGCAATGCGCACCTCGGACTAGGGAGGGCAGGCTTCCCCCCGCCCTCCCCTCCACAGCGGCCTGAGGGCAGCCGTGGGAAGGCAGCAGCAGCAGTGGCAGGAGCCAGAGCAGCAGGAGCCGCCGCTTGGGTGGGCGCTCCTGTGGAGGGCTGAACAGACAACGGGCTGGCAGGAGGAGCGTGGCAGAGGTGGCGGCCTGCCTGCCAGGGGGGCACCCGTCCCGTTCGGTGATAGCCTCTGATGCCCACCGGCGTCTGCCCATGACTCTTAGTGCAGAGATGTCCAAGGTCGCCCAGGAAAGCAGCACGCTTAGCCGCAGGGCGCCAGTCAAGGTGAGGAGCAGCACACCCCGGTGGAGCAGGAGCCAGAGCTTAGCTCCTCTAGACAATAGGAACCTAGGATCCTAGTTCCCCCAGCATGAACTAATAGAAACTTTGGCAGGAAATTCAAACCCTCCAATGGGACTGTGGGTGTGCTGGGTGGGTATGTATATAGTTAGCCTTGCATGGCCAGTTTGCAGTTCTGTGTTAAGTACAATAAACATGTGCAAGCACATGTCATTGTCTGAGTCCTCCATGCGGCGAACCCAGTACTTTTCACCCTCCTCTGCAAGGACAGATCTGCACATTCCCCCACCCCCCAATAGCTAGCAATCCAAAACAGTCCAGTGGAGCCTGAGTGGTGGGTGTTGCCTTCTGACACACTTCTGGTGATGTCAGGGAGTGTGGCATATGCAAATGAGCTATGCTAATGAGTTATGCTAATGAGCCCCTGCACCTCTTTTTCTACAAAATGACCCCTGGATATGGTGCACTTTTATCTCCCAACTAGGGTTGGCAACAGGTCTGGAGAAAACTGTCCTGGACCTTTCTTGTGTGGAGAAGGGCAGCTGTTCATGAAATGGAGGTAAATCCAATTCCACTCAGTCTCTGTTAAAGGAACAGGGCATTTGTTTTTCTCTGAGGCAATTAGGATGGAACCCTACTCACGCCAACTCCGCAAGGCAGGATGGGCTGAGACAGCGTGACTGAGCTAAAGCTTCTCAGCAGGGTTTATACCAGAGTGGGAAGAGCGAGGCCCTGAATGGACTTATCTGGCTTGGCTCTTCTCCCACCCCACCCCCATTAAATGAGCCACATCAGCTTGGCTTCCCCCATTAAATGAGCCGCATCAGCATGTTCGCTCCCTCTCCCTCTCCTTTCCTACATTGGTCATAAAGGCGTAAAACTGTTCATCTGACGAAGAGCAAGATATGCTGTTTCAGTATTTTGGACTCAGGGCAGACAAAACAGCTACCTACCTGGCTAGCCACGGTTAGCTGACCGGGAGTGTGCTGGTCACTTGCTCCCCTCTCACATGGGCATCTCTCCACCCACCCCTGCTTTCCAATTCAGTCAATGTTACATTTGCACTACAGCTGCCATTAAGTCTCTAACCATAGGTTACATTTATTTATCTACCCAGGGACATGAAAGTGCACTCCCTGCTATGGCAACAGCGGCATGTAGGACAGGAACAGGTGAGAACCTAGGGTTGCCAACTGCTTTGAGAGAAAAAGTGTCCCGCCACTTTAACAGAGGCAAAATGGGATGTTATTTAGCAGGAGATTTTACCTCCATGTCAGCTGCCTCTTTCCACACATTAAACCTCTATTAAAGGGACAGGACATTCCCCCCCACCCCAGGTCTGGTGGCAATTCTAGTTCACACAAATCCCCTCTTGCTCCATTCACTGCTGCCACGACCTCCCGCGCCTCCCTTTTTTTGTTGTTGCACATGTGCAAAAGTGCAGCAAAAAGCCAATTGCACCACTCCCCCCCCCCCCCTGGAACCAGGCCTTTCCTCTCATCCCTTTCCACTTCGCAGCACAGCAAAGGTACAGCACAGCTGGGCTGGGAAGGGAAGGGAAAGGGGGGGGGGATGTTGCCTGGCAGAGAGCTACCCTGCGTGGTTTGGAAAGGGGAGTGGAGCTCTCCAAATGGATGCTCCACCAGCATCCACCCTGCAGTTCCCTCTCTGAACCGGATCAAAGAGGGCTGCTGTTTGATCTGGTTTGAAGCAGGAATCCCTGGAAAGTCCACCAGTCGTGCTCAGACTGAGCAAGGACCTAACGAGGACGTTTCCTTTAAATGAGGAGGGGTGTGGTGTTTCCTGTTCTCCATGCAAGGAAAATCCTCACGTGGAAGAAATTGGAGTTTCAGAGGTTAAGGCTCAACGCAGACAAAAACGGCTGCCTAAATGCCGAGCCAGGGGAGGGAAGTCAGCATGATATAGCCTGTTCTTGTCAGATGTTAGAAGCAAAGCAGGGCTGGTGCTTGGAAGGGAGACCACCAAGAAAGACTCTGCGGAGGGATGTAACAGCAAACCACCTCTGCGTCTCACTTGCCTTGAAAACCCCTTGCAGGGGTCGCCGTAAGTCGACTGTGACTTGACAGCACTTATGTAGTTGTGTTGAGCTGACCAGGAGAGTCTCAGGATGCATGTTTAAGTCGACGCATCTGATGTCGCCATGGGAGGGGCGATCCTGCAAGAGCGGGAGGACGGGAGGTTGCACCCCCTGGCATATGCGTCCCGCAAGTTTAATGAGACTGAATGCCACTGGGGGAGTTTTGTTACAACACGACACATTCCTCTACGGGAATGTCCCCTTTCAAGGCACTGTATGGCTATGACAGTCCCCCTATGCTGTTCCTACAGGGCAACACCTTGGGCCCGGGGGATCCCGCAAGAGGGTGTCAGCAACTTAAAGACTCATGGCCTTTATTGTGTAAAACCTTGGAAGCTGCGAAGGAGGCTTACAAGGCTCAGGCTGACAAGAGAAGGGTGGACGGTTCAGCTCTGCAGCCTGGTGACTCTGTTTATGTCTCGACTAAGAACATCAAGGTTTTACGTCCCAGCGGCAAACTGGGCTGGAAATTCATCGGCCCTTTTAAGGTCAAACGTCTAATCGATGAGGTTGCTGTGGATCTGGAACTTCCTAAAAACATGTGAAATATCCATTCTGTGTCTCATTTCAGCCTCCTGAAACGGAACCTAGGTCCAAGCCCCTGGCGGCCTGCAAAACCGGTACCCCCCCTCTCATGGTGGAGGGTGAGGAACATTTTGAAGTGTCAAAGATCCTGAACTCTAAACTCAAATGTGGCAAACTGTTTTATTTGATTGAATGGGTGGATTTTGGACCCCAGCACCGGGAATGGGTGGAAGTAGGGGATATACGGGCCCCTCAGCTGTTAACGGGAGTTTCACCGGGAGTTTCCGGGAAAACCGAGGATCTCCCGGGCTAACCGGGAGATTGAGTTTTGGGTGGGCAGAATGTCAGCTAGGCTGTCATATGGTTTATAGGACTGGAGTTTGCCTGCCTGACCTGTGTACAAGTTGGTGCCACATTCCTTCCCTCTTGCTCCTCCTTTCGTTATCGCTGACCTTGTAAGCCTGCCTGTGTATTGTCTCCAATTTAATTAACCGTGAAACTAGTTTCGTTCCTCAGCTTCTAACCGTGAGACTAGTTTCGTTTTTCAGCCTCAACCATTGGTTATTCTTTCCCACTCGCGGGAAATGGGCCGATTGGCTCACAGGTGGGGGGGGGGAACCTGTTGAATCCTCTATATCACTATATGCTTGTTCTATATTCGTCATACCTAACAGTGACCATGTTACTGCAACCATAGTACTAACAATAAAGTAAAACCTTTCTTGGAAGTGTGTCCTCTGTCGTTTGGCTGTGGGTCCTGACACTTTGCACCCTTTCTCCCCTCTTGTGTGGGCATCCCCTTTACCATATGGGACTGAACTTTAGCCAGTATTAAATTTGCAATGCAGTTGGCATCATGCCTGTGTTAGTAGCATTTTTGCTGACCACAGTTAGCCAAAACACAGTTTGTAACCATTGTCAGGATGCGGGTTGGCAAGATGCAGCCTTGAATGAGGGGCAGAGAAAAAGACAGGAGTATGAGGGGCAGAGAAAAAGACAGGAGTATGAGGGTACCCTCTAAGTGATGGGTAGCAGCAGCATGCCCAGGCTGAATGTTACCAGCAAGGAACTGGAGGCACCGGTGATTCCCATGTTTGTTTGTTTATAATATTTTTTGTCCCACCCTTTCTCCAAGGAGTGCTGGACTGTATACATGGTCCCACCCCCCCTCCAATTCATCCTCACAACAATCCTGCAGAGTAGATTAGGTTGAGAGACTGGCCTAAGGTCACCCAGTGAGGTTCACGGCAGAGTCGGGATTTGAGTCTAGCTCACCAACTGGGTTGCTGCAGGGACCACACAATGATCCCTGCGCATGCCACCCTGACTTTTTGGAGGAAAGGTGGGATACAAATGCAAATAATGCACTTGGCAAAGTGGCTTCAACAGTTTCTTTCTAATCTGGACCCAGTAACCATTAGGATTGGCAGGTCCCAGCTTCTGCCCCAGCTCCCATTGCTGTTGCCTGCCACCATTCAGCTGGCAGCAGGAAGAAATGTCTGGGTGAAAAGAGAGGAGGCACTATCAACATCCCTGGTGTGATGACATCACTGCTGGAACAAGCCAAAAGTGACATCATCATTTTGGGTCACACTCTAGCATTCACCCAAAACTCTGTGGTGAAATTAGAGAGTTTGGGGTGAATGCTAGAGTACCCCGTGTGATGATGTCACTTCTGAGTCATCATGCTAAGGGACATTCTAGCACTCGTTCAAAACTCCAGCGTTAAACCCTGCAAAACAGATATTACTGTTTCTCCCATCTCCCACCACTTGACAGGCCCATGCCTGGCAACCCTCCCTCTAAGCTGTGGAGTCTTGTGAGCAGGAATTCTACTTTGTGAGCTACTGGCATTAAAGTTGTGAGCGAGCGATTTGGCTTCTGCATAAATTAGTTTGCTCTGGAGCCATCCGTCCTGAGCTGAGACAAAAATGTGTGAGCCGGAGGCTAAAAACCTGGAAACTAGCTCATGCTAATTCAGCTTAGAGGGAAAACTGCTAGTAACCATTATTCATGCCTTCGCAGCCTCCAAGCTAGACTGCTACTAAATATACTACAGATGGGGCTAGACCTGTTGTCTGTTTAAGGCCGTTTCCACACATGGTGCGGGAGAAGCTAACTTTACTGCGGGAGCAGCAGCAAGTGAAACAGGATGGGTCCACACTGCTTGACACCCTGTCCCCGCACTGCGTGCTGCTGTCCTCATCCCTGTGCCTCTGTCATGTTGGTGCAAAAGTGCCAACAACAGAAGAATCATACTGGCCCCTTGGCCTGGCCCCCCCCCCTTAACAGATTAATGTGGCTCACTGTTGAGCTAAACTGTGAGGTTATTTAAAGGTTCACTAAAGGAATGAAGGGGTGTGTGTGAAAAAAACATAGCTCAGATGTACCATTTTGCAGGCCAAGTCCAGTTCTACCCCCCACCCCTGATTGGTGGGCAGAGCTTCCATAGAGACATAGAGCCAGAGCCAGTTTGGTGCAATGGTTAGGAGTGTGGACTCTAATCTGGGAGAACCGGGTTTGATTCCCCACTCCTCCACATGCAGCTGCTGGTGTGACCTTGTGTCAGTCACAGTTCTCTCAGAGCTGTTCTGGAAAGAGCAGTTCTTGAAAGAGCTCTCTCAGCCCCACCTACCTCACAGACAGTCTTCCCTCTAGGCTGAGTTAATGTGAGCTAGCTCACAGTTTTTTAGCCTCCGGCTCACACATTTTTGGCTTAGCTCAGGAAGGAGGGCTCCAGAGCAAACTGATTTATGCAGCAGCCAAATCGCTCACTCAAAACTTTAAGGCCAGTAGCTCACAAAGTAGATTTTTTGCTCAAGAGACTCCACATCTTAGAGGGAACATTGCCGTGTCTGTTGTGAGGAGGGGAATGGAAAAGAGATTATAAACCGCTCTGAGACTCCTTTGGTTAGTGAAGGGCGGGGTATAAATCCAATCTCTTCTCTTCTTCTTCTTCATATGAGGTTCTGCCCACACCCACCTGCACATTTCCCGTTTAAGTCAGAGCCAAAGAGGTTTTTCCTTTGCCTTGGCCTAGGGAAGTGCTGGGTGGTAGCTCCATGCTTCATGCTCACAAAGCTCCCCTCTCCCCATAAAAATGGAGGCATACTGACTTCTACCCAGGGAAGAGGCCTCTGAGGGAACAAGGTCATTCCCACGAAAATCCATCTGTCTACTCAGCATGCCTGCCCACTGCCTTTCAGGCACAGCTCACAGATTCCTGACTTTAACCTACAGTCCTGGGCCTGGCACATGTCATGGAGGCATCCATCACTTCCCTTTTCAGTCTCTTTATTTCAACCCTACTTCCTCACAAGCACACCCTAGCCAACCAGCAGTGGGAGGAGGTGGGTTTATGAAAGGGAAAGATCTCTCCAACAACAACAACAACAAAAATCCAGCAACCTCACAAAACTGCAATTCCCAGGGTGCTTTGGGAGGAGCCTTAACATTTAAAGAGACCCCAACATTTGCAGTTTGTTAGACTGATGCACAGCAGAGCAGCCCTTTAGAGCAGGGGCTCTCAATGTGGTGCCCACTGACACCTTTCCTGGCGTGTTTTTAGAAAGAGGGTGGGGCCAGATGGAGCTTTTCAGCAGGGCTTCTGATTGGCCACTGGAGATTGGATTGGCTGTGCATATTTTTTAAAAACATTGCTTTGGCGGCGGCGGCCACCACCACAGCACAAGGATCTTCACTGCATGACTGAAGATAATCTGTGTGTATATTAAAAATACTTTTAAAACAATGTGTTCATTTTAGAAGGCATCCTGTTAAACAGCGCTTCTCCCTTAAATGTTGAAGATTTAATTAACAGCACGTGCCATCGAGTCACAACCCCGTCATGGGGTCTTCAGGGCAAGAGATGAGCAGAGGTGCGTTGTCATTGCCTTCCTCTGCATAGCAACCCCAGTCTTCCTTGGTGGTCTCCCTTCCAAGTACTAATCATGGTTGACCCCGCTTAGCTTGCAAGATCTGATGAGCTCGAGTTAGTCTGGACTATTCAGCTTGAAGAGTTGTTCTCTTTTCCAGTTGTAGTTGGTTCTCTGCCTCCTGCAGCAGCCATTCTGTGGCTGCACCCACCACCCTATGGCAGAATTCCAAAGGTGACTGCAGGCTCCAAAACGTTGGGGAGTCCAGTGTTCCCGCTAAGCTGAGTTAGTGTGAGCTCGCTTACACTTTTTTAGCCTCTGGCTCACACATTTTTGTCTTAGCTCAGGGAGGATGGCTCCAGAGCAAACTTAATTTATGCAGTAGCCAAATCGCTTGCTCACATCTTTAATGCCAGTAGCTCACAAAGTAGAATTTTTGCTCACAAGACTCCACAGCTTAGAGGGAGCATAGTTGGAGACCCCCCCACTTTAGAGCCATGCCCACAAAGCAACAGCACAGAGTTATGCACAGTGGCTGCCCCATAAAGTTGGAGCTCTCTGCCTCTTAACAGGAACCACAGTCCAGTCCTATAAAAGCTTCTCTGTCTGGTCTGACTTCCCTTGGTGTGGAAAGGTCTCCATGCTACCTGGCCACATGACTGCCCTGTCTATGGCTGCGATGCATGCTGTCCACCCCCAAGTCTTGTAAATGGGGGAGGTTTGCAATGTAACTACACGTCTCAATCAAATGGTTAAAACATCTTGAAGAGGAAACTGGCCTCCCATCCTCACAAATATTTGTGGGTGGGTTTTTTTAAAATTCTTTAAATGTAGTTTATGTCATTTAAATATAGTTTATTCTTCTTAGAATGACTTGGAAATCTTATCTGTGACTAGCCTGTTTTTGTTTTGTTTTGAAGGCTGGATTTATGTATAGCTTGGCCCCAATAAATCTTTGCCTACACAAGAGCACCCTCAGAGCCTGACTACACATTATGTTTTTTACCCAGGTCCTTGCAATTCACATGCTTTTACAAGTTCCCTATTATTCAGTTCAAATCGAGAACATGGTGATTTGAATTGGTAACACAGTGTGCAAGAAGAAAGGGCTTCGGCCTCCCTCATGCGTACTGATGAGGTATACACACGTTCTCCTACTGGAGCTAATAGTGTTCACCCAGGGACAACCAGCAGTGGCATAAGCATCTTCTCTCCATGTGCCACAGTTCCAGTCTGTATCAGGACCCGTGCATCTGAGAATGGAGTTTCCATGGGAAAGCTCACACACACACACATTTCATTTATTTATTTATTTATCTATGTATTTAATTATTTTTTTTCTTTTATTTATATCTCGCGCCCCCCCTGCCCCCAATATGCGGGCTCAGAGTGACTTACAAGGTCACATAAAATATCATGACAGAGAAACAATGTTGAAGAAGAAGAAGAGGAGGAGGAGATTGGATTTATACCCCGCCCTTCACTTGGAGTCTCAGAGCAGCTTACAAACTCCTTTCCCCCTCCCCACAACAGACACCCTGTGTGAGGTAGGTGGGACTGAAAGAGCTCTGACAGAAACTGCTCTTTTTCAAGAACAGCTCTGACTTGCCCAAGGTCATCCAGCAGCTGCGAGTGGAGGAGTGGGGAATCAAACCCGGTTCTCCCAGATTAGAGTCCGCACACTTAATCACTATAGCAAACTGGCTCAGTTTCGTACAGAAACCAGAGTGAGAGTTGCCTTGGTAGCAGTGCTCAGATGGAAACCTTCTGAGCGGTGTTGACGGGTATCAAGCCACTAACCACTTAGGCTAGGGCTGTCAGCAGGGGAGGCCAAGAATGGGATTCGGAAGCCCACTGCCTCAACTGAAAGACCAGCAGAATAGCTCCATTTTACAGGCCCTGTGGAATTGTAACAGATCCCACGGGGCCCTGATCTCAGAGGGGAGCTTGTTCCACCAGGCTGGAACCAGGGCCGAAAAGACCCTGGCCCTAGTCAAGGCTAGCCAGATGTCCTTCGGGCCAGGGGAAACCAGAGGATGTTGATCAGTTGAGTTCAAGACTCAGTTGAGTTCAAGGCTCTGTGGGACACATATGGGGATAGCCCCTGGCCACATAGGGCTTTGAAAGTCAGCACTAGAACCCTGAACTGGATCTGGTACTCTATAGGCAGCCAGTGCAGTTGGTGGGACACCAGCTGAATGTGTGCCTGGACAGGCACTGCCGTCAGCACATGTGCCACTGCATTCTGCACCAGCTGCAGTTTCCAGGTCAAGTTCAGGGGTAGCCCCATGTAGAGTGAGATTCAATAATCAAGCCTGGATCACTGTAGCTAGGTCCTGGGAAGTGAGAAAAGGAGCTAGTTGCTTGACCAGCCGAAGATGATAGAAGGCTGATCTAGCAACGCTGGTAACCTGGGCCTCCATAGAAAGGGATGGATCCAAGATAACCCCTAGACTCTTCACCCTCAGCACCAGCATCAAAGGTCTCCTGTCAAGGGTTAGGAGCTGGATTCCCAATCCCAAATCCCCACGACCCAGTCAAAGGACCTCTGTCTTCGTTGGACTGAGTTTCAGTCGGCTCTGTTTAAGCCAATCCGCCGTGGTCTGTGATGCCCTGGCCCTCTGGGGTCAAAAGATCATAACTGACCATGTTGAATGCTGTTGTTAGATCAAGAAGCAACAGCAGCGCTAACCTGCCTCGATCCAGATATCTCTGGAGGTCATCTGTGAGGGCGACCAGAGCAGCCTTTATCCCGTGGCCAGGGTGAAAACCAGATTGGAATGGGTCCAGGATAGCAGCGTCATTCTGGAGTTGCTCCACCACCGCTCTCTCCACCACCTCGCCCAGGAACAGTAAGTTCAAGACCGGGCAATAGTTAGTAACAACCGTAGGGTCCAATGATAGCTTCTTCATGAGCGGACACACCACTGCTTCCTTTAGACCTGCTGGGAAGGTCCCTAATGATAGAGATGGGTTGTTGATATCTCCCAGGGTGGTCTGAATACTCTCCCGGCGGGCCTTAATCAGCCAGGAAGGGCACAGATCAGGAGGCAAGTGGTGGGCTTCACAGCTACTAGGATTTTGTCAACTGCTTCCTGGGAGAGCTGAAATAGTACAAAACCGGACCTGAAGGTGGACAATGGGCTTCCAGTACCATTACTGTATCCAGGGCCGGCTCACCTGCTAGGTGAACTAGGCATTCGCCTAGAGCGCCGGGCCCTGGATGGGGCGCCGATCCCCCCCCCCCCGCCAAAAGCCCGCACGCCATTGCTGCTCCCAGCTGCAAAGAGCCGCTTTGACATCGAGTCACTGCTGGCCAAGCCTGAGCCACCGTGGCCCCGCCCCACCCGCCCCGC
>NW_015174283.1:1104367-1115025 GCF_001447785.1 Gekko japonicus | reverse complement strand
GTAGGGGTGACCCTTCGCTTTCTCGGGGGGGGGGGGGTTCCACCTAATCCCTCTGCCCTGCTCTGGACATCCCTCCCCCCCCCACTGCGCCCTAGCAACTGTCTGCGCCCGCTGCGGCCGCAGATGGCTGCACCGAGCCTGCCTGCAAGAGAGCTGCTGGCGCCGGTGAGCCCTCCTGCTGCTTCTGCTTTTTCACACGTGCAACCCCCGGCCTCAACGCGCCTCGCAGCCACATTTCTCTCAGAGTCTCTTGAGGCTGCTGGCGCCATTGGGGGGTGGGGGTGCTGCTGCGGTGGGCCTCTCGCAGGCAAGAGTGGAGGTCCGGTCCGGTCGGGTGGTGGGGGGAACACAACCTGTAGAGGCGGGGGTGTGGGACGTCTGGGGCATCTGGCAGATTTGCGCAGGGGAGGCGGCCGGCCTTGTCTGGCTCTGGCTCTTTTGCTGGGGCGGGGAGGTGAGCCTGGCAGCCTGACTCGTCTGAAAGGGCTCTCTGCCCCCTTTGTCCGGGGAGCACCTCCTCCCGCTTCAGTGAGTGGCGGAGAGAAGGGCTCTCTGGGGCACGCTCTGGGAGGTTGGCAACCCCGTAATTGGGCGCGCGCCAGAAGGTAGCCCTGCCTAGAGCGCAAAAAAACCTCGGGCCGGCCCTGACTGTATCAGTTGTAGCTGAGAGGTCCTCCAAAAAAGCTCGCAAATGCCTCACAGCCTATAGCCAAGTCCTTTTCGTTTGGTTTGCCTTGGGGCAAAGAAGTTAGAGATCAAATTGTTCTAAACAGTGGGGCTGGGCAAGAGCTAGCAGATGCAATGGAGGTCGCATAAAAAGCTTTCTTAGCTATAAGATGCTCTTGAAGCTTCGTCATGGGCACCCCGCCACACTCAATCTAGTCGTCTCAGCCCTTGTTTCATCCTCCGTAGCTCCAGGGTATACCAGAGAGCTAGTTTGGAATGAGGGCAGAGAGGATGGCCGGAAGCAATTTTGTCCATGGCATCAGAGAGTTGGCTATGCCAGCTCTCCACAAGCTCATCTAACAAGACGACAGGGGGCAATGAGCCCCTCAGAGCTTCCTAGAACCCACTAGGGTCCACTTGACTCCACGGGCAAGCATAAATCCGCTCGCTGCCTAAACAGGGAGGGTTTAGGCTACTCAGATGGGCCTTCGGGGCGAGGTGATCTGACCATGGTACTGCCTCAGCAGATTCCAGATCCACTCCAACCCCCATGGCAAAAATAAGTTCAAATGTGTAGCCCGCTTGGTGTATGGGAGCCGAGACAAATTGGGAAAGTCCCAGCGCCACCATGGATGATACTAGGCCTGAGAGGAGGCCGGACCATCGGCATGGACGTTGAGGTCCCCCCAGGACTAGAAGCCTGGGGTACTCCAACGCCCAGCCAGACACAGCCTCTAGTAGGCCAGGCAGGATATTTGCTGGTACATTAGGCCGTCAGTACACCGGCCAGATAGCCAAACTCTCCTTGGCTTCCCACACTAGGCCAACACATTCAATGCTGGCAATTTTTGTCATGGAGAAAACCTCCCAAATGAGCAGCGCTATGCTCCCCCCCCCCTCATTAGTCAGGGACTGGTGAAGGACTGAGAAACCTGGGGGAGTGAGTTGGTTCAGGGCAACAGTCTCACCCTCTCTCACCCAAGTCTTGGTCACACATGCCAGGTCTATGTTTTGTTCCAACAGATAATTCTGGAGGACAGAGGTCTTATTATTAAAAGACCTGGCATTGCACAATACCAGTGTCGGAGAAGGGTGTTTCCTCCTAGCCCACAACCAGCATCTCTCAGGATGGGATGAAGGTAGGAAGGAGACTGAGCATTTCAGCATCTCCGTCTCCTTCCCCTACACCACCTTGACCCACCATCATATCTTCCCCGCCCTGCTGTAACTGGAATCCCTGGCCCTAGCATAGCTATCCCACCTTTCTCCCTAATGGGGACCCAAGGTGCTCTTCTCTCCTCCATTTGATCCTCACAACAACCCTGTGGGGTAGGTTAGGCTATGCATGTTGATGCCATTCATCACAGAGAAAAGAATTTATAACTGGAGGATTAGAGGACTGGGAGGGGCAGTCCTGGCCACCAGCCCAGCTTCAGTTTCTTGGAGTGTGAAGAATGCCCTGGAGACTCAAGCAATCCACCAGGGGTTTGGGGAACATTTAACTGACAGTCCCCTTGGAGGACCTGAATCGGATCTGAAGACAGTGTTTTGTATAGTTAGACCCTCGACAGAAATGGGGACTGTCCCACAACTGTTCATTTCTACTCCCTGGACAGCGGCCTAAACTGCAGCACCTTTCATGGACTTTTCTACCTGGCCTGGCATTTGATGCAGGGAGGGGATGGAATTTTCAGCAGTTGCCCATGGGGGTAGTGAGGGGTGGTTTCCTCTTCCTAAAGGAGAGCCAGTTTGGTGTAGTGGTTAGGAGAATGGACTCTAATTTGGGAGAACAGAGTTTGATTCCCCACTCCTCCACATGCAGCTGCTGGTGTGACCTTGGGTCAGTCATAAGTTCTTTCAGAGCTGTTCTCTCAAGGGCAGTTCTCGAGAGAGCTCTCTCAGCCCCACCTACCTCACAGGGTGCCTGTTGTGGGGAGGGGAAGGGAAAGGGATTGTAAGCCACTCTGAGACTCCTTCGCGTAGTGAAGGGCAGGGTCTAAATTCAATCTCATCCTCTTCTTCTTCTTCTAAATGACCGAACTGGAATTATCTCCTTGGGAAACAGCTGGACTATTTTGGATGAGTAGATCCCCTAGGCATTATTGAGCCAATAACGGGCACATAAACACAGGCACTGCGTAACCAGTGGACTGCTGAATATATACCTACTACTGTTCTGTTCCTGGGCAGAACGAGAGTTGTCTACAGTGGACTTATCCAAGCCAGCTGTTTTCCCACCTTCCCATAACACTAGAACATGGGGCAACCAGTTATTTTCCTCTCGAAGAAGTGTAAGCATTTAGTCCCTACCAAAGCATCCCTGGGAACCACACCGAACTGCAGCCTACGTGGGTATGAAGCCACAGCAGTCTACTGTTGCCTATAGAATGAAATTTCAAACTGAATCTAAAAGGAAAGCCACCTAAAAATAAAAGTACCCAACCCTAGCCTTGAAGACCTTCCATTTGCTCACTTTGGAGGAAGCAAGGAGGTGGGATTGTGGGAACAGGGTTGCCGGCTGTAGAAGACCAAGGCCGAGCATTTGTCTCCCTTCCTGTTTTAGATGTTGGGCCTGAGTAGGGTTGCCTAGCCACCCTTCACATGCTGGCTGGATCTCACCCAGGATTGCAACTGATCTCCAGGTGACAGAGTTCAGTTCACCTGGAGACAGGGTGGGTTTGGACGTACCTGGAGGTTTTGGGGGTGGAGCTTGGGGAGGTCGGGGCTTAGGGAGGAAACTCAGCATGGTAGAATACCATACAGACCACCCTCCAAAGTGGCCGTTTTCTCCTGGGGAACTGATCTCGGTTGTCTGGCGACCAACTGTAATAGCAGCTCTCCGGGTGTCACCTGGGGGTTAGCAATCCCACCTGGAGAAAATGGCTGCTTTTGAAGGTGGACTGTATGGCATTATACCCCGCTGAAGTCCCTCCCTTCACAAACCCCACCCACCTCACACTCCACCCCCCAAATTTCCTGGTCTCTCCCCCCCTGGAGCTGGCAACCCTAGGCCTGAGACGTGACGCTTTTGGCCCTCTGCCTTGGAGTGAGTTTAGCCAAGAGATCCCAGACCAGCCCTGGCGTGAACTGAATTCTTATTCTTTTGCTAGTTCTTTGTTTATTGTTATTTGTGGCTCCGCCCACCTAGTAAGTGGCGTTGGATCCCGTCTCAGAAGAAAAGCTGCATATAAATGTTTAGATAAATAAAGGAAGCACACCCTAGGATCACGCTGGGTGAGGAATCCAGGGTCTTCTCCTTGCCACCTGGGACAGGGGAGGGGGTACCCATAGCAGAAAACACCTGTCCAGTTTCAGTAGGCCAACAAAGCAGCTCAACTCCTGGCTACCGTAAGCCAGCCCAGCAGCCCGATATGTCTTCATGTCTTTGGCGGGCGATGCCAGTTTGCGCCAGCCCCAGGATGAGCCCCCAGGAACGCAATCAATGAAGCAAGCCGCAGAAGGCTATTAATAATCAGATCATCAGCATAAGTCACACAGTTCATCAAAGCTCCACAGCGACGCAGAGATGAAATACAGTTTTCTTTGCCTTTCTCTCCAAAACATGCTCTCTCTTTTTCCTTTCTAATAAACGTTGATGTACAAAATAACAAAATAAAAAGAACTATTAAGCTGCATAAGCAAGAGATCTAGGTAATGTCAGAAACCGACGTGGGATGAGATGGGCGGAAGCGGAGGGGAGGGGGGAAATCAAGAGTGTAAAGGAGAGAGAAATGGAGGAGGAGAGAGATGGGAAGAGACTGGGGGGGAGGAGAACAGGAAGGAAATTAAAAACTCAGTTTGTTGAAAGAAACTTAAAACCATACCTTGGCTGTTTAACGTCAGGTGAGCTGGACCTTGAGGGGGAAGGAAAGGAAAAAAAGAAAGAAAGAAAAAAGACGAGTCATATAAACGCACGGAAAAAAGGAGGGTTTTTTTCCCCTCTTTGCCACAATTTAAAAGCTTTTTTTAACTTGTGACAGACATCCAGGCCCCCGGCAGAGAGAGAGAGGGAAGGGGGTTGAGGGTCGGATGCCGAAACAAACAGAAAGGAGAGGAGAAGAAACTTAAAATCCCGGACAGAACCAAAGCAATAACAAGAGGGGGGACAGGAAAAAAAGAAAGTCTGGTTTCTTTTAGGGTTTAAAAAAAAAAAAAGCATTTAGGGCAAATGGCTGCATCGCCCAGGGAGAGAAAATGCTTTTTTTTTCCCAGGCGAAAACAACAAAAATGGAAGAAACAAACACACAAACCAAACAGCCTTGAGGGGAGAGTGTTGTGTTTGCGGCCTGCGAGCCTCGGAATTGAGCACGCTGCTCCAGGAAGAAAAAGTGTTAGTGGTAACAAGACCAGGGACAGACAGCCCCCCCAAAAAAACTCTGTCACTCTACTGGGGGTGGAGGTCAGTGGTGGGGAAAGACCCACCCTCGGTGTCAATGAAATCGGGATGCAATTTCCCCCAAGACCAAAGCATCTCACCCACCACTCCGTTTGTAACAACCTTGGGATAAGAGGAACTCCACATCAATGCCCAGTACCACTGCTACTGCTGTCCCCCACCCCCCAATGTAGGGAGCAGTGTTCCCTCTAAGCTGACTTAGCGTGAGCTAGTTCACAGTTTTTTAGCCTCCGGCTCACACATTTTTAATATGTTGTCAAAGGCTTTCATGGCCGGAGTTCATTAGTTGCTGTAGATTTCCCAGGTTGTGTGGCCGTGGTCTTGGCATTATAGAACCTGACGTTTCGCCAGTAACTGTGGCTGGCATCCTCAGAGGTATAACATAGAAAGATGGAGTACTCTCTGAAAAATCAGCAGTGGCTGAACATAGCCTAACACAAACAGGACACAGTATTTTTCCAAGACACTGAAAGGCTGGACAACACTTCCAATTACCATGTCATATTACACAGGGAAGCCATTGAAATTCATAAACATAAACACAATTTCAACAGGAAAGAAGAGAGTTTAAAAATAAATAGGGCATGGTTTCCTGTCCTGAAAAACACAAAAGGCTCTACATCTCACAATAGCACTACAGATAAGATTAGAACTTCAACAGCCAATCGACATAAGAACATAAGAATATAAGAGATGCCAATGTTGGATCAGGCCAAAGGCCCATCTAGTCCAACACTCTGTATCACACAGTGGCCAGAAATACCAGTGCCATCAGGAGAACCTCCTCAGGAAACAGGAAACCTCCTCAGGAAACAATCCATATACAAAAGAACCTCTTCAGGAAAGCTTCTCCATTAGCATGTTCATAACCTGGGGAACTCCTACAAGATAATGACTCAGCCCTACCCGACCTTCTGGAGTAGATATAAATTACCTGCCTACCATCTTCTCACCTTGACACAGAGAGTACTCCATCTTTCTGTGTTATACCTCTGAGGATGCCAGTCACAGTTACTGGAGAAACGTCAGGTTCTACAATGCCAAGACCACGGCCACACAACCCAGAAAATCTACAACTAAATCACACATTTTTGTCTCAGCTCAGGAAGGATGGCTCCAGAGCAAACTAATTTAGGCAGTAGCCAAGTCGCTCGCTCACAACTCTAATGCCAGTAGCTCACAAAGCAGAATTTTTGCTCACAAGACTCCACAGCTTAGAGGGAGCACTGGTAGGGAGGCACCGAGTCTGAAGAGCCAGAGGCTGCCTGGGGCAGAAGTTCGTAGGGGGCAGAACTCTGGGCAAGGAGGGAAGACTGTGAGCTTCCAGCTGCACGAAGGATAGACCAGGCTCATCTACGCACACACCAGAGGATGACATTCTTGTATTCCGTGTTACAATCTGCAGTCACTCTCATTCCCACCCACCCCAATCTCCACCCCTGGCCCTGGAGTCACAATCAAGGCAGAGGAGAGTCACTTCCTCCCACCCCCATTTTGTCATAGGCATGAACTGGAACACTCAGGTTTCCCCCAACTGCAACTCAGACAGAGAGCTCCTCCTCAACAGCACCAAACCTGGTCACCTAAGGTGACTCAGCCTTCCCTCCAGGCGATCGAGCAGGGAAGTGGCAAATGCACGTGCGTGCAGGCAGGCAACTAAACATGGTGGTGGTCTTCTTTGCACGGGTGGAGTTAAAGGCTGTGAATAATAATATAATACCCTGACTGCAAGTAGCCGTCCTTTCTTCCACCTACAAGCACGTTATTCAGTGAGGAGCAGAGTACCAACCCCAACATGCATTTACCTTGTCTGGAAAAAGAGAGAGAAAAAACACCTCCTCAATTGTTAGGGCTTTTGTTCCTAAGCAAAATTTCACCCACAGACACTTTGCTCCATTCATATCTCTCCATTGCAAAGTGTTAGAATCCAGTCCTTCTAAATCATGGGATTTGAAAAGTTGTCTTGCAATAAGCATTCCTTTAGCCATGGTCCAAACACAGGATTGACCTTCCACATGAACACACAGGAAGCTGCCTTATACTGAATCACACCCTTGGTCCATCAGAGTCAGTATCGTCCACTCAGACTGGTCGCGGCTCTCCAGGGTCTCAGGTAGAGGTCTTTCACATCACCTGCTGCCTGGTTCTTTAAACTGGAGATGCTGGGGATTGAACCTGGGACCTTCTGCACGCAAAGCAGAGGCTCTTCCACTGAGCCATAGCCCCTCCCAGTGTCCTTTAGGTGAAGACTACTCCCCCCCAGAGCACACTCACTCCACAGTGTGCACAGATAGAAACGTTATTTGGGGAACATTTTCAGGCTAGAGAACTTTACTGACTTCCTGGCTTGCAAATCTTGCAAGGCAGACCAGGAACCCCAACGGCCTGGGAGGCGGGGGGCTCGATCTGTGGAAAAGGTGGAGCCAGAGGGCCGCCAGGAGGAAGGATTACCACTCATCCCCTTCTCTGCTGCCTAAGGATGAGGACAGGAGCCGAGTGAGGGGGCATTGCTATTCCTTCCGTGCCACCCCTCTGCCACCCTTCATCTCTGCATCAGCTTCAGACCCTGTGCTGGCAGCTGCTTCCGACAAGCACACAATTTCATGGAAATGAGGGGTTCTCACTCCGCCTCCTCCCCTCAAAGGCACACACATTTCAACCAACCCCCTGCCAATCAATCTGCCAAGCATCCTCAGCTCCAAAGTGGCTGCGTTCCCTCGCCACTCTCAGACGCTCCCTATACAAACACACACAAGAGCAGCAAAACGTCTGAAGCTGCACACAACGGGAAAGCAGCAGAACAGGCTGTTGTGCGAAGACGGAACCGCACACCGGCCGGGGGTTGTAACTAGGGGCTCTTCTCATTCCCTGTCCTGCTTCCAAGAGGGGGCTGGTCTCTTCCTGTTCTGTGAGAAAGCAGTTTTACCACGGTGGATTCACGGGCGATATTGCATTTCTATCCTCTGTTGAGAATTTGTATTTCCTGTCCACACAGATTGTCAAAGGGGGATAGTACCTTACGAATGGTGGGTATCTGATCAGCGGTTCAAACAAAATTAGAAAGGGTGGGTGGGGGTTACCTGATCCCACCCACAGGAGCCATCAAAAGCCACCCATCAATAATACTCTCTCTCCTCACTCACGCCTCTAACCTGCCCGGTGAATGGAAACAGCTACAGTTTCCAAGTATTAACTGCAGAGATTACAAGCTGCAAAGCCAGTAAAGGGGGAAGAGAAAACATAAGATTACAACTGCCTGGTTTTTACTAGAATGGGAGAGGCTGGAAAGGTCAGGCAAGGGCAAGAAGGTCTTGCAAGAGGCCAGGTTCATGCAGGTACTGCTGAAAGAGAAGCCAAGGCAAGGTCTGACAATGACGTGGGGGGGCTGTGAGGTCATGTCTAAGAAACACTTTCTCCTGGTTGGAGGGGGGGGAAACGTGCCCCAGCAGCCCACACTAGTTACAATGGTGCCGTCACTGCGATTGACGGCCAAAAAATCTCTACAAACCAGCTGTGGGAAGAAATGGGATAAGGACAAGGGGAGCAAGGGAAACCCACAGGTTGGGTCAGATGTCATCTGGTTTGAAACTGATAACAGGGTAAAAACCAAGCATTACAACGGCAGCAGAAGAAAAAAAAATCACATATATTGTCCCTTAACATGCTAGGAATTGGCCCTACCCTCCTTCCTTAAAGCAGTGATTAAACCCAAGAGGTCTTGGCCCTACTTCCTGGCTTGGAAGAAAGTAGTCCTAAAACCAGATGTATAGGAGCTGGCAGAGGTTTCTGGGTGACCGGAAAAGGCCATTCTGTACAAAGTAAGAAGTACTATTTCACATTCCAAAGTCTTGACATTCTTAACAAGGTTCTCAGGAGTGGGGCCAAGGCTCAGCTTAAGCATGTTGAAGGTCCTCCCTGGTTCAATCCACAAAACCTCCAACTAAAAGGCAGTAGGTGATGTGAAAGACCTCTGTCTGAGACTCTGGAAAGCCACTGCTTGTTAGAGGAGACCCTGGCCTGCCTTAACACGAGGAGGAGGAGGAGGAGATTGGATTTATACCCCGCCCTTCACTGGGATTCTCAGAGTGGTTTACAAACTCCTTTCCCTTCCCCTCCCCACTACAGACACCCTGAGAGAGCTCTGACAGAAACTGCTCTTTTCAAGAACACCTCTGACAGAACTATGGCTTGCCCAAGGTCATCCAGCAGCTGCGAGTGGAGGAGTGGGGAATCAAACCTGGTTCTCCCAGATTAGAGTCCGTGCCAATGCTCCCTCTAAGCTGTGGATTCTTGCAAGCGAAAATTCTACTTTGTGAGCTAGTGGCATTAAAGTGAGCGATTTGGCTACTGGATAAATTAGTTTGCTCTGGAGCCATCCTACCTGAGGTAAAACGAAAATGTGCAAGCCGGAGGCTAAAGAACTGTGAGCTAGCTCACACTAACTCATCTTAGAGGGAAGACTGGTCCGCACACTTAACCACGACACCAAACTGGCTCTCTTCATGTGTTCGCCACACTCTGGATTGAAGGAGTGTGACAGGAGAAGGAGACACTATACTCTGGGAAACACCTCAGTGTTGTGGTCAGGACCCAGAATTCAATCTTTTGTGCTCAACTCCCCTTCCCTTCCAAAACCCAAAACTGGGTCCAGGAGTCCTGATTCCCACTCTCTCCAACCCATTAATCCCCTCAGAGGCTGAGACAGGAGCCCAAATAATATGCAATCTAACACCCCCCTCCCCCAACCAAAGGATTCAGGAATTCAGGCTCCCTGTCTCAAGTCAGCACACTCTTATCCTAATTCTGGGAAGGAATGAACACAGGGGCTTGTAACTCAGTGGGCCCACTCCAAAGCCTGCATGGAGGGGGGGGGGAGAATTCTAGTGTGTACAACCAAAAAAGGGGTGCTGATTTTTAGAGAGAGTTGTAGAGCCGGAAATTGGCTCAAGATCGTCCTGCTAACAGCCAACCAGCCCTTAACCCATATCATTTAGGAAGGGGGAAGGAACCAGTGGGGCAAATAGCCCCAGATGACTTGAGCAAGTGAGCCAATCCACATAGCAGTACCTGTCCCCGCTTCACCCTTCACACCCACATTTGAAAGGGTGGTATGGGGAGAAGGGTAGTAGTTACTCCAGCCAAACTGATGCCTCAGGTTCCACAGGCCTGGCCTTTTACCTACATATGTCAAGCATGGATGAGACACCCAGCCTTTTCCAGCTCCCAACAACCACCCCCAAAAATGAGGCAGGAGCCGAAAGACTGGAATTTGGTGGGGGCACTTGGGAAGGAAAAGCAAGCATGCCTGGCTCTTGCTGGAGGGGTCTGGAAGTCACAGTGCCTGGGGGGGTGCTGACCTGACCCATCTTGCCAGGCGCCTGAGCCACACGGAGGAGGAAAAGGAAGCTGGGCACATTAGGATGCTGCTCTCTCCTCCCGTTGCCATGGAGACCACTCCAATGATCCCTCAGGCATGACGGTGGCGGCCATATTGTTCTGACTGCTGCAGCCCCCCCCCTTCCATTAACAAACTAGATTTGTCTCTGGGTAGAAAGGGAGGGGTGGTCTTGTAGCAGGGGGAAAGAAAATAGAGGGG
>NW_015174283.1:1100302-1104327 GCF_001447785.1 Gekko japonicus | reverse complement strand
GAAAGACCCTTTTCCTTCCTTTTCCTTTTCTGTCTTTCTCTCCCATGTAGATACCCCCTCTGCTAATGTTGTATACCCTGTCCCATAGCTCTCTATAGCCTTGAGCTATTTCACCCTCTCCTCTTTTCTCTCTCTCTCTCTCTCACACACACAATTTTGACCAACACCCAAAAGCGCACATTCTCTCTCTCCCCCCCTCCCCAAAATCCAATCTGCATAGTGTAGTGGAAAGAATAAATCCCAAAGGAGATGCTGAGAAGTCTATCATTCCTCAAGGCAGGGAACAGAGACGAGGAGAAGACACAGGCAGCTAAATCTCATCTTTCAACAGAGAGGCCTGAGCATACTGCATTGCACACATATGTTCACATTGCGCTATTTCAGCAAAGTGCTTCACAATTGTGCAATGTGTGAGAATAAACGTCACACCACACCCACCGCACAGTCTTTGGACAAGACCTACCTCATGCCTTGTTGTACCGATCTCATGCACGTGTATTCCTTTACTACCACAACTCCTACCATGTACACACCCACCCACCCACTCCTGCATGAATACAGCCCACAGGTTCTTTCCCCACATTATTTCCAAGTGTTGCACACACACACCTGTCAAATTTCTGTACAGCTGCACATTATCAGCACACTCTTGGCTGTCACAAACACTGCAGCCACATGGGTGCACACTAGATACCCTGAGATACACCTCTTCTTTCTGCACACGGACGAATTGTGCATCACAAGTATGCACAATCGTGGACAAGCCCTTCCCTATCCAAGCTCCTGAACTCTCACTTTGAGGTGGGAAAGACCAGAAGCAGGGAACTGGTGCAGAGTTGCAGGGTGGGCGGAGCTTCCTCCTGAGGGGAGGTGGAGCACCTTCCACCAGCAGCCAAATCCTGATTGGGCCGAATGCCCACTGGTAATGGACCCTCACTGGTTCATATTACACTGGTAAGGATGCCTGGGGGAGGGGAGGCAGCATGAGATAGCCCAATCTCAGCAGATCTTGGAAGCTAACCGGGGCCAGTACTTGTAAGGGAGGCCTCCAAGGAAGACTCTGTAGAGGAAGGCAATGACTTAGTCACTTCTGCTTCTCTTACTTGCCCTTGCTAAGGTCACCATAGGTCAGTTGCAACTTGACAGCACTTTCTCTCTCTCTCTCTCTCTCTCTCTCTCTCTCTCTCTCTCACACACACACACACACACACACACACACACACACAGAGGGATGACTGTACCCCCAACCACAACACAATCTGATTTGGGAAGCACAGGCAGAGAGAGATGTTTTGAGCTAAGGTGTTTTCTGATGGGGTCAGAGATGTCCTGTTCCATTGTGCAGCTAATGCTAGTTTTGAAGCAGGAGGAGGAGGAAGAATAGTTGGTTTTATACCCCACCCTTCACTACCCGAAGGAGTCTCAGAGTGGCTTACAATCACCTTCCTTTCCTCTCCCCACAACAGACACCCTGTGAGGTGGGGGGGGGCTGAGTGAGCTCTAAGAAAGCTGTGACTGACTCAAGGTCACCCAGCTGGCTGCATAGGGAGAAGTGGGGAATCAAATCCGGTTCTCTAGATTATAGTCAGCTGCTGACTCTCAGCTGATGGACTCAGATCAGCGCATGCAGCCCTGGGGGGAGGCCCTGCACACTACATATTGTAACCTCTCCCCACTCACTTGTGGAACACTTTATCAGGCTGGAGAGACCCACAAAACATGATCACCATAGAAGCGGGAGGTGAATGTGTGTGTGTGTGTGTGTGTGTGTGTGCAAGTTGTAAAAGTTTGAGAAACACTGCCATGAGAAAACCCTGCAAACCACTCCAGCCAGGGCCGCACTTGCTGGCATCGCTGAAGTGAATAATGAATGTGCCCATCACCAGCTTGCTGGGCACAGGGTGGCCACGATAACACGCCCTGCCTTATCTGAGCGTGTCGCCTTAATGACAGGGCCCTTAATCAGGACGTAGCTGCTGCTCAGGTGATTAATAACGGAGCTGGCACTGGACACATGTAAATCACGTCCCAGGGAGATTTGCAAAAACTCTTGCCCATTGGCTGCAGCATCTCTGCTTATCTGCATATCACTGACCCATTGGCTACAACACATAGTGTTTCATTTGCATACAAGAGTTCATTAGAGGAGAGGGTGACTATGGGAAGTGGAACAGTTTGTGGAGGGGAGGGGGTTTATATCTCCAGATTTAATATTAAGTACATTAAGAGCATAATCCTAAAGATCATCTCCAAACAGTTTAGGACGGCTATTAAGCCCTACTCTGGCTTAATCAGGAGATACGACAGTATATCCTGAAGACATGACAGCGTATCTGGAGATACATCAGTGCCAAGTTGTGCTGGCACTTGCTGGTGTAACCCCAGTGCCCTCATGGTAGTATTACAGACAGAGTTTCTCTGTCTTGATTTCATAAGTCTCTGTGGCCCTGGGCATAACCCTGATGCCAGCACCATGTCACAGCATTGATAAACCTGGCATGTCTCAATAAGACCCCTTAGAGGCCCACAGAAATTAAAGCAGAGTGCCCCCACCAAACACTGGCATAGCTGACGATACCAACTAAATCTGAAGCCATTCTAGGGCTGCCCATTCCCCCTGGGGGGCAGATTTCCCCCCCGCTTTGGAGGCCCGATTTCCGCTGCCGCGGAATCAGGCCCCGGGGGAAACCCCACCCCAGCGTGCATGTCACCTGGATGTGACGTGATGACGCCAGGCACGCTGGGGGCGGGGCCACAGCCATTTGAGGGGAAAACAGGACGCCGAACGGGAGCCCCCCGCGCGAGGTAAAAATGATTTGGCAACCCTAAGCCATTCACAGCCCTTCAACAAACCCCAGCCAGGAGACCCATAGCTCAGGTAATATGATATAGGGCAGTGGTGGCGAACCTATGGCACGGGTGGCACTCAGAGCCCTCTCTGTGGGCATGCGTGCCATCGCCCCAGCCAGGCCCAGACCATCATTAAAGTGACGAATTCTCTGCCAAATAATGTAAGTAAATGAAAGCATTTGGGACTGCTTTCCTTACTTTGTTTGGATCATCTTAAGTTAATGTATGAGTTGTTTTTTCTACAGTAAAACAGTATTCAGGTTAAATTGCCGTGTTGGCACTTTGTGATAAATAAGTGGGTTTTGGGTTGCAGTTTGGGCACTCGGTCTCTAAAAGGTTCGCCATCACTGATATAGGGTAATATATCTCTGGCTTCACGTTGGGCACACTTAGAACACATATGGAGGGGATTTGGTGGCAGAAACCCCACAGGGAGGGCACTTTGCACAACAAGGGGACACTAAGCCCAAACAGCCAAGGGGGGAAACAAAGATTGCTGTAGCCTGGATGGACCAGGCTAGCCTAATCTCATCTGAGCTAGGGAAGCTAGGCAGGGTCAGCCCCGGCTAGCATTTGGATGGGAGACCACCGAGGAAGTCCAGGGTCGCTACGCACAGGCAGGCCATGGCACACCATTGCTGAGCGTCTTTTGTTTTGAAAACCCTACGAGGGTGCCAGAACTCAGCTGTGACTTGACAGCACTTTCCACCACCATGTGTTAATACTTCTCTGCTTAGAACCGTTGCAGGCATGACATTTCAGGATCCAGGCACCAAAAGGGAGACTTTACCATGCCCCGGTGTGTGTGTGTGCAAGAAGAATGCACCACACACAGCCAAGGGAGTGAAGGAGGGTCCATACCTCCAACTGGGACCGCGGCAAGTATTTCTCCCTGCCCCACCCACCGGTCTACTCTGTTTACTGCCTCCCACAACGGCTGCTACCAGAAAGTATAGATATATTGCAGAAATGGTGGGTGGTGGGTAGGAGATGCTAGTAGTACTGCATGATACCATACAGGTGTAATCACCTCTCCTGCAAGACTAGGGATAAGAGAAAGCACAGCTACAGTCTGGGGGCAACTACACCACTCCACTCTAATCTGTGTTACTGTAGCCTTAATCAGGGCTATTTTGGGGCAGGAATGCACAGGAACTGAGTTCCGGCTGGCGTCC
>NW_015174283.1:1086310-1100251 GCF_001447785.1 Gekko japonicus | reverse complement strand
CAGGAACTCATTAGCATATTGGGCCACACCCCTGACAGCACAGCTCATTAGCACATTAGGCCGCACCCCCATGTTACCAGAAGTGTGGTTATCCAGCCACACCCACCTTTTGCTTGTTATTCTGTTTACCTTGTTTGTTGTCAGAACCCAGGGCCTTTTTTGTAGCAGGAACTCCTTTGCATGTTAGGCCACACACCCCTAATGTAGCCAATCCTAATGAGTTCCTGCTGCTGGGTGTGGTCTATTATGCTAATGAGTTCCTGCTGGGCTTTTTCTACAAAAAGAGCCCTGGTAATTCCCATGATGCCCATTACCACACAGGATCAGAGCCCTTTGGTGGTGCCCCACTAGGCAATGCAGACACACCTCCTCTGCTGTTCCCTAAAAGTGACAGGTGAGGGTGGGCTCAGTGGTAACACTGTATTCCCCAACAGGGGCAGCCTGTGATGTGGGAACCCACCAAGGCAGAAAAGAGAGCTGCAGATTCTGCAAGAACATCACATACAAACCATTGAGGCTCACAAGTTTTGATAGGCAGTGATCCAAATCTATGTCTCCCAGTTGCCACATTGGTGCCATTCCCCAGTGAACTATTGGGGGCCAGGGCTGACCGTCAATGCTCCCTCTAAGCTCTGGAGTCTTGTGAGCAAAAATTCCACTTTGTGAAAATTCTACTGGCATTGAAGTTGTGAGCAAGCGATTTCGCTACTGCATAAACTAGTTTGCTCTGGAGCCGCCCTTCCTGCGCTAAGACAAAAATATGTGAGCCGGAGGCTAAAAAAACCTGTGAGCTAGCTCACACTGACTCAGCTTAGAGGGAACACTGAGTCCGGAATGCCTTTTAGTGAAGATACCATTGTGAATTCCCAGGTTGCTGCCCCAAAGTCTGCCATCCCCTTGCTTGGTAAAAGGTCATTTCCAACACCTGAACCGTTGCGCAGGAGTGGTATTTCACTGGTGTTGCCTTGGCAATGCAAGCTACAGAAGCAAGTCAATGCTGTGTCCAGAGTGGCCATGTTTTCTTCCCTGTATGGTTATCTGGCAAAAGCATCTGGAACACCTTTCCTATGAGGAAGGCAGGAGTGTCTGCGACTTTGGTAGTGGTGTCAGGTCACAGCCAATTTATGGCAACCCGGTGCAGTTTTCAAGGCAAGAGATGTTCAGCAGTGGTTTGCCATTGCCTGCCTCTGTGGTTTGCCATTGCACTTCCTTGGTGGTCTCCCATCCACGTACTAACCACGGCCAATCCAGCTTAGTTTCCAGGATCTGATGAAATCGAACTAGCCTGGGCCATCCAGAGCAGGCCAGGCTGGGATTTAACAGTCTATAAAAAAGACGGCTAAGGGGAGACATGATAGAGATTTATAAAATCAGGGCTCTAGTCGGGGGGGAGCTCTCAGGTACGGAGCTCCGGAAGAGAACCTCTAGGGGGCGGGGCCGTCACGTGGTGAAGCCCCGCCCCCTTCTTTACCCCGCCCTCTGCTTCGATCCTCATTCCGTTTGGGAATGAGGATGAAGCAGGAGGGTAAGTAGCCGGGCCTTCTGACACACTTCCGGTGATGTCAGGGGGTGTGGCCTTCTGTCACTTCCGGTGATGTCAGGGGGCGTGGCATATGCAAATAAGTTATGCTAATGAGTTATGCTAATGAGCTCCGGCAGCTCTTTTTCTACAACAAGACCCCTGTATAAAATTATGCATGGGGTGGGGAAAACGGAAAGAGGGAGCTTTTTCTCTCCCCACCCATTATACTAGGGACTTCGGGGGGGGGGGGATTCAATAAAATTGTTTGAAAATAAGTTCAGGACGGACAAAAGGAAATAATTCTTTACTCAACAAGTAATTGAACTGTGGAATCCACTGCCAGTGGAGGCTGTGATGGCCTAGGGTTGCCAAGTCTCACCTTGTTCCGGAGTGGGGGACTCCCGGGTCGATCCGGAGCGCGCGCGCGCCGCATCCACGTCACCAGGAAGTGACGTGACGACGCTGGGCACGCTGGGGGCGGGGCCACGACCATAGAGTTTTCCCTCGGATGACTGTGGCCCCGCCCCCAGCATGCCCGGCGTGGTCGCGTCACTTCCTGGTGACATGCACATCGGGGTGGAGTTCCCCCTGTGGCCCGATTCGCCGGCGGTGGGGAACGGGCCTCTGGGGCGGGGGTTTCCCCACCCCCCGGGGGGGACTTGGCAAACCTATGATGGCCACAAACATAGATGGCTTTAAAAGGACATATCTATGGAGAAGATATCCAGGAGTGACTACTAGCCGTGGCGACTGAAGGGAGCTCTATATACACAGGCAGCAAACGTCAGAATACCAGTGCTGGGAGACAGCAACAGGGGAAGGCCTCGGTCTCTATGCACTGTTTGTTTGACCCTCCAGGGCAACTGGTTGGCCACTGGACTAGACAGACCATTGGTCTGGTCCAGCAGGCTCTACCGATGTTCTTATCTTCTAAAAGAAAACATGATTGCAGGAGGAGTGGATTGAAGCCTAAATCTGCAGAGCTTCCTAGATGGTTCTTACGCTCCTCCCAGTCATGCCACCGCACTCTTTTCAGTGGAAGGTGCTGTGTTCCCCCTTATTCCTTCCCTTGGTGTGTTTCATAGATGGAGGGCCATGGCCCCATCCGCATATACTAGTGGCCTGTCTCTGTCTGACTGTCATGGAATTGGCAGAATGCTGTTCCGTGATTGGCGGTTTGCAATCATGTTGCTATGGACTCTGCACCTTTTGGTGGTGGGGAGTGCGGTTAAGGTGCAGCCTACTTATGGTGACCATGTAGGGTTTTTACGGTAAGAGACAAAAAGAGGTTATTTGCCATCACCTGCCTCTGCATAGCAACCCTGGACTTCCTTGATGGTCTCCTATCCAAATGCTAACCAGGGCCGACCCTGCTTAGCTTCTGAGTTCTAATGAGATCAATTAAGCCTGAGCCATCCATCCTTTTTGGGGGGGTGCGTGTGTGTTTTGGATACATATTTGCGGTCTGCAGCGTGGGCACGGGATACCAGTGTTGACAATGTGCCAGCATCAGGGGAGGGTCTAAGGACGGGGCTGCAATTCTATTAAAAGTCCTGTAGACCACTTTTCCGTGTGGCTCAAAAGTGGTTTCCCACATGACAGTCATGTATTAAAACCATAATCCAAGGTGACGACACTGGCAAGTGGATAAACTATATCACAGCAATTTAACCAAAGGCTTTCAGCTTTCTGAAAAAGCAGTGAGGACTTCACAGCATTTACATTCTTCGGCAGCCCGTCCCATAGGAATGGGGCTGCCACGGAGAAATCCCTTGTTCGATCAGCCATAGATCCACTCTCCCATACTGAACAGATAGTTAAGTGAATCCTGCTGAGAGGAGTGGAGTGCTCTTACGGGCTCTGGATTAAATTAATGTGGGTGGGGGGGAAACAAACACCTTCTGGTTCTCTGTTCGCAGCTCACTAACTTGGAGTAGCATCCTCAACGCACCCATGAACGCAAACTGCAAAAAGTTGGAAACCCCTCAGTACATGAAGTCAGTACATGAAGTCAGACCTGTTTCGTTCTTTTTGTGTGTGTGTCATCAGCTGATTTATGGTGATCCCGTGAGGTTTTTGAGGCAAGAGACGTTCAGAGGTAGTTTGCCATTACCAGCCTCTGCGTAGTGACCCTGGACTTCCTGGGTGGTCTCCCATCCAGGGGCCATTTCGCAGAAAAAGAGGTGCAGGAGCTCATTAGCAGAACTCACTAGCATAGCTTATTTACATATGCCACACCCCCTGACATCACAGGAAGTGTGTCAGAAGGCAACACCCACCACTCAGGCCCCACTGGACTGTTTTGGATGGCTAGCTATTGGGGGGGGGGGACGTGCAGATCTGTCCTCACAGAGGAGGGAGAGCTTGTACCTGAATAAAACTTGGTCTTAAAGGTGCCACTGGACTGTTTTGGATGGCTAGCTACGGGGGGGGGGGGGCGTGCAGATCTGTCCTCACAGAGGAGGGAGAGCTTGTACCTGAATAAAACTTGGTCTTAAAGGTGCCACTGGACTGTTTTGGATGGCTAGCTACGGGGGGGGGGGGGCCCAGCAGAAGGTCTCCTCCACTGGACTGTTTTGGAATGCTAGCTTTTGGGGGGGGGGGGGACGCACAGATCTGCACTCACAGAGGAGGGAGAGGTTGTCCCTGAAGGTGGGGGCGGGCTCTGCAACTTACCTGGTTGCTTCCTACTCCTCGTGGCCTGACTGAGGGCTGCTGGGAGCAGGGGGCAGGGCTTGCTGCATGTGCCCACCCCTGGGCTCCTTACTGCCGGAGCTCCGCTCCTGTGCGCTCCCGCAGGAAATGACCCCTGCTCCCATCCAAATACTATCCAGGGCTGACCCTCCTTAGCTTCTGAGATCTGATGAGATTGGACTAGCCTGGCCTATCCAGGTCTCCTACTGACTGAAATAACGGCCACTTAACAGTCCCATGCTCACAAATGCAGATTAGAATATGCATTTCCCTTGCACAACTCGCCTGATCTTATCAGATCTTGGAAGCTAAACAAGGTTGGCCCTGGCTAGTATTTGGATGGGTGACCATCAAGGAAGTCCAGGGTTGCTATGCAGAGACAGGCCATGGCAAACCACCTCTGAACGCCTCTTGACTTGAAAACCCCATGGGGTCGCCACAAGTCAGCGGTGACTTCACGGCACTTTCCTCCAGCACCAATACAACTGAATTGAATGAAAGATGTGTATGTTGTTTGCAATCTGTGTACATGTGCGCGTGAACATTTTTTACCCCTCTTCACTGAATGAGTTTGTGATTACAAAAGACAGGCAGGCAGGCTTAAAGGCTGCAGTCAATGAGTTGGATCCAGAGGAAAGTGGCCATTTCTACCGATTCCCACTTCCTGCTACAGCCCACCTCATGTCATTCCTCAGGTTCTCCTAAACCTCAGGAGATGCATTTCATGGAAATCAGGGGGCTTCAGTTGGAGAAGGGAAGCACAAAAGTTCCATTCTGCCATTCGAAAATTTATTCTGGATCCAACATAATGTCTCCCCACTACTAACTGGGTCCCTTGTATTGAAAAGAGCACCAGGGGGGAAAATATCACAGTCCTCATATTAGAAAATTGCAAAGGGGTAGCTGTTTTAGTCTGTCATAGTAAAAAATAAAATCTAGTGGTACTGTAACGACTAATGGTATTTATTTCCATATGAGCTTTTGGAGGTTACAGCCCACTTAATCAGGTAGATATCTACCAATGTTCCCTCTAAGCTGTAGAGTCCTGTGAGCAAAAATTCTACTTTGTGAGCTACCGGCATTAAAGTTGTGAGCAGGTGATTTGGCTACTGCATAAATTAGTGTGTTCTGGAGCCATCCTACCTGAGCTGAGATAAAAATGTGTGAGCCGGAGGCTAAAAAACTGTGAGCTAGCTCACACTAACTCAGCTTAGAGGGAACACTGATATCTACCTAAAGTGGGCTTTGACCACATATTGAAATAAATATCATTAGTCTTTAAGGTGCTACTAGAGTTTTGATTTCCCCCCCCCCCCAATAGTATAAAACCCAGAGATTGATTTAAGGCAAGGTATGGGCTCTGTGCCATCCAAACACACGAGAAAGCTCCAGGTGGGCCAAAATCCCAACTTGCGCAAACACCCATGAGTTCAAAGCTCTACCGAAGGAGCAGAGCATTTGTAACCTACCTGACCCTTTGACACCCAAAGACTAGGGAAGCCTCTCTGCTCCCCGAATCAGTGCAAGCAAGTTTCCATGCACCAGCATCTGAGCATTAGGACTCTAACAGTGCTGAGGCTAAAGCTAGTTCATACACACACACTCCGGCAACACAGAAAAATAGAAACAGAGAGCTGGGAGGGATTCCTAGGGTTATCTAGCCCAACCTACTGCACAATAGACTGCACAAATTCATAGCTGCCTCCCCCAGTCACCCCTGCTCCATGCCCAGAGAAAAGCAAAAAACCTCCAGAATCCCCTGTGCCAATCTGGCCTGGAGGAAAATTCCTTCCTGACCCTTCTAAAGCAGCATCCACTGTGCACTCTTCAGGGTCCGGGGAAAGACTGAGAGCAGCAGTTCCACAGGCACCGACTGGAAGCCAGCCCGTTCACTAGCTCAACTGAGCTGAACTGAGAAACACTACCACGCTAATTTTAGACAACCAAGATAGGTGTGAATTCAAGTGAAACGTGAAAAAAAATTAGGGAAGGAGGGAAAAAAGAGATTATTTTGGATGATAGGGGACTCTTTCATTATACCCACCAATACATTATCTCCTCTCCCCCCTTTTGTGTTTTGCTTAACACCACTCCTGACAAAGAGTTCTAGGGAACTCAAAAGGTCACTAAATTCTTGCAATGTTTTAGCTGGACTTAAAAAAAAGTTATTACATTATCATTTTTTTAAAAAGTTTACTTAAGGGTGCTCCCACCCAGGGATTTCCCCCCAGGCTTCCAGACTGGAGGACTTTGGGAAGGGGGGAGCTACCACACAGAGTGTGCTGTAACCGTCCTCTTTCCAGTTTTCCACCAGTAATACATTCTTTACCATGTCTGCTTTACTCCAAACTTTTTTGGAAAGAATACCATCCAAGTGTGTTACCACACCATCTGGAAGGAATGGTGCACATTTTCCTCCCCTGCAGCGGTCCCACCCACGTCAGCACCCCAGTGTGAGCTGCCTATGGGTGCTAACTTCTCAACATTTGTTTCCCTGCTGAGACAATGCAGAACCTTTTGCAGGTTTTTTTTTAAAAAAAACAACAACAACACACACCAGTAAATGGTATTGGGCTATAGCACAATAATGTTATAACAATCTGTTGTCACTTAACTATTTCCATTTCAAAATTTAGATCCTCTGAATTTACAGTTAATTTTTTAAAAATGAGGTCTCTATCCCTTTTTGTTATGGAGATATATGGGGAAAGGTGTAGGCAGTTTATGTCCTGTTTGCCTGGAAAGGAATGGGGAGGGTGAAGCTGCAAGACAGCTGGAGCAGGGCAGGAATCCACTGCCCAGCTTACTGTTTAGAACTCCACCAGTCCAGCAGTGATTTCTTCGCATACCAGATAAAGAAAATGAAAGATGCGAAGCAACACTACAGGTCAAGGAACACTATTTGTATGCTGATATTACACTACTGTGCACACATGAAGAAAAAAGCCAAAAAAGGGGGAACAGCACCACAGTGGCTGTGATGACCATGCCCCTGACAACCCATATGTAGTCAATGTGGAGCAGGGTTGGAAAAGAAAGGTCCCAAAAATATGGAGGAACATGCAGAAAAAACTCCCCATCTGGAAGCTCTGCAGCCAGTGCACATGTCTCTGCACTCACAGCGATGATGAAAGCAAATAAGACAATCCTCACCATGTGGAAACAAAGCTGGTGGGCATTTCTATCCTACTAAGGTTTCCAGGGAAATTGGAGGATAGAGCCTTCCAGGGCAACATAGTGCTCTAAGCAGGAGCACACAGGAACCCTGAACATTTCCTCGAGATGTAAAAAGGCATGAAGCACAGCCTTCCCACCCCACAACCCGTCAAGGAAAAGACAGAAGTGGGAGGAAGAAATGCTACCACCTCGCCAGGCGCTCTGTAGGACAGGAATGTCAACCCCTTGCACGGGTGAGAGAAGACAAAAACCAGGTAAAGGGAAGCAGGATATGGCCAAAGCCTCCAGCAAGATCTTACGCAATGACTCTTGCTTGGTTCCTCCAATATGGGTAGAGTTTGGCATACGCCAATGATAGTTTGCACGTTACAACCGGAAGCCTTGCTTGAGTGGCTCCCTCGCTGCCTCGCCTTCACACGACAGAGGCTGCTGCGCGCTTCACACAGACACACACACCGCAACACGCCTGTTCCGCCTCTCGCTGCCTGCCCATGAAACAGACCAGAATCAGCATTCCGGCACGGACCGCTCTATCCACGCATGCGCCGGAGCGCACAATGCTTGCGGTGCCGTCTTTGTTTCAAACAAAGATGCAGGCTGCTGTCCAGCTGGTCTACTTCGGCAGGGCAGCAAAAGAACGGGACAAGCCCCTTTCTGTTTGGGGCGGGGGCGGGAAGACAGTCTGGGCAATTGGCAGGCCCCTCCCAGCTCACCCTCCCTGACTCAATTCCCCACCTCGTCCCCCTTTTACTTTTTTTTCCTCTTTGGTTTTTTTTTTTGTTCCAGGAAGACACGACATCAAGAGCAAGTCAAAGTCAAAGCACAAGGCACCAAATCTTATCTCGCTGGCGCAGACTCTGCCTCTCCCCCCCCCCACCTCGCTATGCAGGAGTGCTGTAAGGCACAGGGCCAGCAAGAGATGCATGCAGACACACACACACACCGCTGGTAACACCCACCGCCAGGAACAGTAATTGGCAACAGCAAACTAAAAACATACAGCCCACATCATTTCTGAGCACAGAGTAAATCTGAAAGCAACACAATGCAAATGGGGGAGGACACTGGGGCCATGCCCCAAGGGAATGACATGGCCATGGAGTCCTAGAATATGTTTGGGGACTCGGGGGAAATGCTCAGTGCCTAAAGGAAGAGGTGCCAGAGTTTGTGCGGCTCTGAAAAGCCCTTCTTGCTCATGCTAGGTGTGAGAGAGGGGGAGGGGGAGGGGAGGGGGGTCTCCTTGTGGCTATACAATGGGTGAGAGATGGGTACTCTGCACATGTTCAGTGGCACTCCATTATTGCATGATTCACAGCCCTGGTTCAGTTTAAACGTGCGAGAGACAGAGGCTGAGTCTCAGCTGGAGTGCAACAGGCCTGTACCCCAGAACCTGTCTTCGAAGACGTAGCCAATCCGTTATTATTTATTTATTTTTGAGAATTCTATCCTGACCTCCCCCGCAAGCGGGCTCAGGCCGGGTCACCACAAGTGGGTAAATAGTTAAAATACACAATCCATACAATTTTAAAACTATAAGACCCACAATACCGTACAGTTTCCTTGCCGCCTTTCTCCGAATATGGAATCCAAGGCAGCTCACAAAACATCAGGAAAAGAAAACATTTTTAACACATGACATTGAGACCCATTAACAAAGTCTTGAAGCACACCACTGTAAAACTGAAAAGTAGCTTAAAAGCAGGCCAGGAGAAGCAGAACAGCTGGATTGCTAGGGAGGAGGCAACAGCAGAAAAGGAATTGGGGTGGAATGGGTTGGATTGGACTCAAGCCCGGGCAAACAGACTTTGCCTGGCACTTAAAAATACAACCTTTAAAGGAAAAAATAGTATAGAACTGGAATAATAAAATACATTGAGTAATAGACCGTGTGTGGGAATAATCAAGAGCATCTCTGAACGCATACTGAGCGCATTTCCCTCACTACTGTAAACGCAGCCCATCCTTGCAGATTTGGGATGGTTAAGAGGTATTGCTTGCAGAGGAGAGGGGCAACCTTTGGGCACTGGCTTGGGGGGGGGCAGGAATCCATCGGAGGCCCACTTTTCCTCAGCCATGCCCAGGCTTTTTTATTATTATTATTAAAAATTGTTCTGTCTGTAGGAACAAGGGAGCCAGCAAGCTTCCGGAGAGAGAAGTCAAGATGCCACCAACAAGACAACGCAGGAAGGAGCGTCTGGGAGATAAGCGCCCGGTGATGGAGTGTGAGGCGCCGTCTGCGGGTTTAATCTCAGGTCCCCCTGCCCCAGGCGGCACAGAGGGTCATTTTTCTTAGAGATGAATGCGGAGCTCTGACAACGACAGCGCAGCAGCAGGAGGTGCAAAGTAACACGGAAGGCACTGGAGGGGAAGAAACTCAGCCCTGCCAGTCCTCTGCATCACCGAGAGCAGGGGACGGATGCTGTCTTCCTGCCACTAGCGATGCCAGCCTCTGGATGGGACCTGGGGATCCCTTGGAGTTACAGCTCATCTCCAGACTACAGAGATCAGTTCCCCTGGAGAGAATGGGTGCTTTGGAGGGTGGGCTCTATGGCAATGTACCCACACACACTGAGGTCCCTGTCCTCCCCAGGCTCCACCCCCAAATCTCCAGGAGTTCCTCAACCTGAGAAGAAGAGAGAGAAGAAGAGATTGGATTCATACCCCACCCTTCACTCGGAGTCTCAGAGCGGCTTACAAACTCCTTTCCCTTCCCCCTCCCCACAACAGACACCCTGTGAGGTGGGTGGGGCTGAGGGAGCTCCGAGAGAGGACTTGACCACTACACCAAAATGGCTCTGGCAACCCTACGTCCCCAACCCCCGCCAGCTGCCAGGGGGACCTGGCAACCCTAATTAGGCCTCACTCTCCTTCTGCAGCCGTGGAGAGAATCCAGGAGTCCAGGGTCCCACACTGACCCCCCCCCTCTCTCTCTCTCTCACACACACACACTATAACTAGGGTTGCCAGCTCCAGGTCCAGAAATTCCTGGAGATTTGGGGATGGAACCTGGGAAGGGTGGTGTTTTGGGAGGGGAGTTACCTCACCAGGGTATAATGCTATACAGTCCATCCTCCAAAGCAGCCATTTTCTCCAGGGGAACTGATCACTGTAGCCTGGAGATAAGTTGTAATCGCGGGAGATCTCCAGGCCTCACCTGGAGTTTGGCAACCTTTACAATAAGCCACTGAACCTCGGGAAGCTGAGAAATCCCAGTGTCCTGCATCCAAGATAGTGACGTCACTAGTAGGGTTACCAACCTCCAGGTGGTGGCTGGAGATCTCCCACTATTACAACCAATGCTCCTTCTAAGCTGTGGAGTCTTATGAGCAAAAATTCTATGTTGTGAGCTACTGGCGTTAAAGTTGTGAGCGAGTGATTTGGCCCCTGCATAAATTAGTTTGCTCTGGAGCCATCCTTCCTGAGCGAAGGCCAAAATGTGTGAGTCGGAGGCTAAAAAACTGTGAGCTAGCTCACGCTAACTCAGCTTAGAGGGAACACTGATTACCACTGACCTCCAGGCGACAAGAGATCAGTTCACTATGAGAAAATGGCTGCTTTGGAAGGTGGGTTCCATGGCATAATACCCCACTGAAGTCCCTTCCATCCCCAAACCCCACGCTTCTCAGGCTCCACCCCCAACATCTCCATGTATTTCCCTAATCGCTAGGGTCTGAGGACCTGGGGCAAGGTCTATTAATCCCCACATACACACACACACACCCTTCGCGTGCATACAAAGCAAACATAATTTCAAATTGTGTCTCTTTCCTTCCTTTCCCTCATTCAACTTTCTACTGTTTCCTTTCCTGGGACCCGCTTGCTGGTTGACTGGTGCCCATCATTGCACAAACTACAGGAAAGAGAAAGTCCCAAAGTTGCAAAGTCTTGTTCACCACTTAGTTTACCATTTGAAACATAATTAGGAAGAAATGACCCTTGACAATATATACTGAAAGTACAAAATGCTTTCAGGGTGCGTTTAATGCCACATGCAAAGCGGGATGCCGAATGCATAGACCATAGTGCCCGCCAAGTGTTTTTGAAAATTGGGTGGGGCCAGCAGGGCTTGGGTTCCAAACCCGCCCCTGGTTTGCCAGGGGTCCCCCGTTTTTGGGGGGGTTCTACCCACCACCGGCCACATGGCTGGTGTGGGAAGCCCCGCCCCCCACACCCACAGCCATCCCTCTCCCTTCTCTCTTGAGAGAGAGGGGGGGCTGCCTTTAAGTTCATGGAACCCGAGTTTCCTCCCAATCCCGGTCTCCGCTTGAGATCAGGCTTGCAGGGAAATGCCAGCTCCGTGCACTTAAAAGGGAAACGCCGGCTCTTTGCTCTTAAAGGGGAAACACCGGCTCCATGTACTTAAAAGGGAAACGCCAGCTCCTTTAAGTGCAGGAAATTGGCGTTTCTGGAGATCAGGTGGGAGAGGCAGACTCACTACCAGGCTGCTGCTGTTGGTCAGTGGCTCACAAAAGTGCATATTGAAATAAATGCTTGTATTTAAGGTACCACTTAGGTTGCCAGCCTCCTGGTAGGGCCTGAATCTCTTCCGGAAAATGACAACTGATCTCCAGACAACATCAGTGGCTGTTAGCCACAAGGTATAGAGGGAACACTATGTCTGGGGCAGTGATGCTCTGTATTCTTGGTGCTTGGAGGGGGCAACAGTGGGAGGACTCCTGGAGTTCTGGCCCTGCTGGTGGACCTCCTGATGGCACCTGGGTTTGGGCCACTATGTGACACAGAGTGTTGGACTGGATGGGCCACTGGCCTGATCCCACATGGCTTTTCTTATGTTCTGATGACAGAGATCAGTCGCCTTGGAGAAAACGGCTGCTTTGCAAGGTGGACTCCATGACATTTATGTCCTGCTGATGTCCTTCCCCTCCCCAAACCCTGTTCTGCCCAGGCTCCACCGCCAAATCTCCAGGAACCTCCCAACTCAGAGTTGGCAGCCTTTTTGTTTTATTTTGCTGCTGCTCCAGTCAGGAATAGAGTTACACTAATAAATCTAACACATCCATAAAGCGGACAACACCTCATGGCAACCGCGCCACCGGTAAGGTTCCCAGATCCCCGGTGGTCCCAGCAGGGGTTTCCCCGATTTTAGGGGCTCCTTCCCGCCATCAGCCAGATGGCTGGTGGGGGAAGCCCCACCCCACAGCCCCACCCCCAAGAGTTACCACCCACGGTCACCCCTACTGCAAGATTTAAAGGGCCCTCCCCCTGACCAGCGGGAACATGTGGCCCACCAATCAGCTGGAGGGGCCTTTAAATCTTGCAGGAGGAAGGGAGGAAGAGGGGTGGCCACCTGCACCTGCACTCCAAGCCACGAATTCATACACAGCCTCACCCCCACTTCTTCCAGAAAACATTTAAAGGGACCCTTTAAATCCTTTTAGAAAGAAGCAGGGGCGGGGCAGTCCCAAACATTGGAGACGGCCCCTCCCCCTCCAGTAATGCCCCCCCCCCAAGTCCCCTGCCAGGGACTTGGAAGGACCTGGGAACCCTAACCACTGGGCCAGGCCCCTAGAGTTCCTGGGCTTGAGGCAACTGCCCCATCTCACTCTATGACCTCTGTGCCATTGCTCTGAGGGTTCAGATCCCCTGCATCCACCGCTTCGATCAGTGATGGCCACCTTGTTCAGCATGTAATAATAACTGTGTGCCGTCAAGTAGCAACCGACTCACGGTGAACCCATCTCTTTCAAGGCAAGAGATGAGCAGGGGTGGTTTGCCCTTGCTTTCCTCTGCATAACAACTCTGGTCTTCCTTAGTGGTCTCCTATCTAACTATGGCTGACCCTGTTTGGCTTCCAAACTCTGACAAGATCAGGCTGTTGTTTTGTTTTGTTTTTAAATCCCCGCTGGGATATTTTTTTATTTTGCAAAACTACAAAAACTACAAAGAAATAATAGGGAAGGGACTACATCTAAGGAGAAAGGAAAGCAAACCACACTAATCTAAAACCCCAAGAGGAGGAGATCCTTTCACTGTTAGTTAAAATGTTAGTACTGCTAGAGTTAATTTCACAATATACTTGTAGAGTTCGCTATCTATATGTTATTTTGTCAGTTGTTATGAGAGAAATCTCTGGTCAACTTCTTATTCTTCGCTTCAAAAGGCCATTTTCCAAGTCCTTCTGCCTTTACTTCGGTTTTCTGTCTCTGAAATCGTATATCACTCTGGCAGGTCCTGCACCCTTTTCTGCCGCAGAGTCCTCTTCCGTTCCCGAGGTAACAGAATCACTAGACTTCGTTTCTTCCTCTTTGGACTCTTCCTCTTCCCCCAGCTGTCGTCTCAAAAATTCTTTAGCTTTAAAAGTGGAGTCTATCTTCTCTCTTCTATCGTTGATTTTAAAGCTTCCCCCTTCCGGAACCGCCCACCTGTACGATATCCCATTTGTTTGAAGAAAAGAAATTAGATCCTTGTAGTTTTTCCTCTTTTGTCTGATTTCAAATGGAATGTCCTTTAACGTTTTGATGATTACATTTCCCATTTTCAGTGGAGTTGCTGAGGTTGCTTTTAAAATGGTGTCCCTAGTTTGTCTT
>NW_015174283.1:1083343-1085448 GCF_001447785.1 Gekko japonicus | reverse complement strand
GGTGGCACCCCACCTGGCCGCTGGTGTGCTATTCGCCTTCCTCCATTGTGAGAAGAGCGTCCGCCATCGCTGTTCCGTCAACCGGAAGTCAAGATCAGGCTGTTGTTGTTGTTCAGTCACACAGTCGAGTCCGACTCTTCGTGACCCCATGGACCACATCACACCATTTGTTCAGCACAGGCCTGGGTTATGGTGGGCCACATTCAGGGTTTCCAGTTGATTCCTCCCACACAAGGTAGAACTTTCACCCTCACTTAGAGACTAGGAATGATTCTTCAGGAACTGACAAGAGGAGGGAACCATGACTCCAGGGCCAAGCATCTGCTCTGCATGCAGAAGGTCCCAGGATGAATCCCTGGCATTTCTAGTTTTATAATAATCAGGTAAAGGCGATGTGAAAGATCTCTTCCTCAGACCCTAGAGAGATGCTGCTGAACAGAGCAGACAAGAATGACCTTGATAGGCCAAGGGTCTAACTCCATAGGAAGCAGCTTCATGTGTTCGTGTGATACATACCAGAGCACAAGTCTGCTCTGACCCAGAAGACTTTAGCCCAAATCCCTCAAATGTGTGGAAGTTGATTGTTGTTAGCTAGTGGTTAGGGAAAGGCACAATGTTTGTGTTCAAAAGCGCCCTGAGCTGAAACGTAATAAGAGAACAGATACTGGGACTCAGCCCTTGCAAGCCATACCTAAAACACAATATTCTAAACATCTGACCCCAGGTGGCACTCCAAGAGTGAGAGATTTGGGAGAAACCAAGAGCTCTGGTTTGTCCAGAGTCTCTTCTCAACAGCAACATAAGAAGTCCTTGTCTTACTTCTCTGAAAGTTCTCTCAGGATAAGTCACAACTGACTTATGGCGATCCTGTGGGGTTTTGAAGGCAAAAGATGTTCAGAGGTGGCTTGCCATTGCCTGCTTCCATGTAATGACTCTAGTATTCCTTGGAGGTCTCTCATCCAGATACTAGCCAGGGCCAACCCTTCTTAGCATCCAAGATCTGATGAGACTGGCCAACCTGAGCTATCCAGGTCTGGTCTCGAGATAGGTGCATCCTTTTAAAACCCTTTCTTTATGCCAGTTCTCTTCCACCCTTCTGCCAAATTTAGAAGGTACACCACCACAGCAGGTGACCTTTGGGCTATTGTAGTCAGTGCAGCTGAGCAGCAGCTGTATGAAATTTTTAAATTCATATCCCCCCCCCCCAATATACAGGGCTGTGGAATGGTATAGTATAGCCTAGTCTCACCAGATCTCAGAAGCTAAGCAGGATCAGTATTTATTTTAATTTATTTTATTAAACTTATGAACACCCTGCAGAGCAGGCTCTGGGTGATTTACAATACAGTACATGAAACCTGGATGGGAGACCACCAAGGAAGACTTTATAGAGGGAGGCAATGGCAAAACCACTTCTGCTTAATCACTGGCTTTGAAAACCCTACGGGATCGCCATAAGTCAGCTGACACTTGACAGCACTTGACACACAAACACACCAATGTATGGGACTCCCTACTACTAGAACAGGCAAAACAAATGATGAAGAAGATTTTAAAACACACACTGACGTTAATCCCCAGAAAACCAGGATATTTGCATCAAGAAAAGAGGATTTGCAAGGCTTGTACACTTGGGGCAGTGTACAACTACAAAAAATTGCATTTATCATCATGTTAAAACTAATTTGTATTTGCAACTTAGGGGAACCCCAGTGCCATGAAGATCTAAAAAATTGATGAATAGACAAGCACAGCATATTTGGGTAGTACCCAAATGCTACCAAAATTATTTGAGCAGGGACAGAAAGGGCAAAAAACTGAACCTTAACACTAAAATTCAGAACCTAACAAAGGTTAGTAAAATGTGAAAAAGAGGGCCAATATTAAAAACTAAATGTAGAAAATATATAGAAAAAGATACATGTATTTATTAATTACAAATTTTAAAACATATATAAGGGCCCATTCAGGCGAGCGCAGGTGCCAACCTCCCGGCGGGAGACTGACGCACTTTTGCTTTCCGCCCTGCTGCCCGCCCCAGAGAGACATTAACAGTGATGCGGCGGGCCTGGCAGGCAGGCAGGCAGGGTTGTGCCCCCCCCCCC
>NW_015174283.1:987343-1083294 GCF_001447785.1 Gekko japonicus | reverse complement strand
CGATTGTTACGGGTCTGACTGAATCCCCCCCCCCCATTTTGTAATCTGCTTTATTAGTTGCTGTGCATGAATGACATGAAAGTGATGTGAAATGACATCAGAAGGGCTTGAAAGGAATCAGAAAATTCTCCGCAGGGAAGGAGGGAGATCTGGACCCAGGATGAAAGATCAGCTCCTCCCTAAACCAAGGCTGGTTTTTTGCCACCAGGTCTTACAACTTGTCTGCAGGCCAGCGCTCCCCTCGGCCCCCTTCCCCCCGCCCTTCTTGCTACGGCAGGGCTGCAGACGAGAGGCTGCAGGTGGCCGCCCCTGCCTCTCCTCCCGCGCCCTAAAGGCCGGCTCACACTCTAGGCGAAGGCCTAGTTCGCCTAGCAGGCGAGCCGGCCCTGACTTTAGAACCACTGGGCAAGTGATTGCACTTTTAAAGATCTTATTTGCATATTTATTGTGTGCCTGGGTGGTTTTCATTCTGGAACAACTTGTTTTCTGGACCATATTGAATTTATATTTTGTATCCATTCTGATTGTGTCTACATGATTGTACTATATTTATATCGCCATCTTGCCACTCAATTGGTTGACCTCTGAGGAAGGCCTATGCAGGCTGAAACGCGTTAGGTCATGTTTTTAAGCCCATGTGTATTGCCATGTTATTTATATATTTGATGTGAATGGGCCCTTATATATGTTTTAAAATGTGTAATTAATAAATACATGTATCTTTTCCTATATATTTTCTACATTTAGTTTTTAATACTGGCCCTCTTTTTCACATTTTACTAACCTTTGTTAGGTTCTGAACCAAAATTATTTGAACCATTGAAGTTGGCCACAGGCAGAGACAGAAGGCAGGGTTATACAGATCATCTATCAGACCTGAGATGCCTGGATCTCATCCTTTCTGTTGCTGGAGTCGGCATTATGCTGCCACACAGGTCTGGGGACCCTTACCAGAGAAGTCTCTGAATTTTCTCATAGGGGGCCAAAAAGCAGCAGAAATGCAAGACTTAAAAAACAAAACAGGTAGCATTCCTCTTGCAGTGTTCACTCGACTACAAATCTAAGTAAGCTGCCAAGCCTGGGTGACTGCCTCTAGACTCCAAGCCAGGGAACACTGGGAGTTGTAGTTCTATGAAGATATTTAGGGTTCTCAGCATTCTCACAGGAACTATAATTCCCAGGATATGGGAGGGATCCATGACATTTGAGCTACTTTAGAACCTTTAATGCAGAACAAAGGTGTGCTTAGACGGGACCAGATGAAAGAAAAAAACAGACCAGAGAAAGGTTAATTGGCCCACAACATGTTTTAATTAAACAATTATGTAGGGTTGCAGGAGCCGGAGACCGAGCAGAATGCTTTGGGGGAAAGGAAGCAATGGCTCTGACTTTTGCCCAATCCAGATATTCCAGGGAGGGGAACTGGAGGCATACCTGGCCCCTCTTGGCAGCTGACTGTCGCTGCCTACAGATACTCATCTAGTTCTTGCAGAAAGGTCACAGTGCTGACTGGTGAGAGCCTGCATGAGTTTGTGCATGGCACTAGAAAGCTAGCAGTGGCTGTTTTCCCAGACCTTCCTGGCAGTCCCGAAGAGTTGCGGGCTTCTGCTGTTGTGTCTTCTCAATCACGCCGACCCTGATGCTTCCAGCTCCCAGAGTGGTTGTCTGAGCATATGTCAGATTTGATTGCCAACTCCGCTCGTTAGGGGGTAATTTAGCTCAAGCGGCAAGCATCTTTATGGAGAGGATTGTATTTTGATTCGGGATGCATTTGTGATTTCCTAGCATTTCATGGGAGGGGGGGGAGGCGGAAGATATTTTGGCTGCTTTGGTTGAGGAAGTGCCAGAAATGGAAACTGATTCTCAGAATGTAATAGCAGCAATAAAAACGGACCAGATCCACCTGCTGGATGCCGTCCCTGGAGCACTCGTACACATTTCCTCACAAAGGAAAGCACTCTAGGACAGTCAAGCACGGAGAGCCTGTCGTACAAACACACCAAACATTTCCGGCCCTGATACAATGACATTTTCCCCAAGTCTTCCTCCAGGAGGATCATTCCAAAAGCTCTTCCCTTGCAGAACACTGCAAGCCACAAGAAAGGAAACTAGATTCGGCATTGATTTTTAAAAGGGTTGCAGCTGTTTTACCGGGAGAGGGGGAGACGAGGTCATCTCTAAATAATCATTCCTTTACTGCACGCAATACCTCCAGGCCCATAATAATGGTCCCCCTGGAACTTCCTGGCCCATTTACTAGTTGGCCAGAGGTGTACAGCTGAGGGCTTGGAGTTCCGCCTCTTTGGGACTGAGCTTCGCCACTCCATGTCTGCCAAACACAGCCCCGTTAACCCAAGATACCCACGTGGCTCAGTGAGGAAGCATGTGTGCTGCATGTCAAAGACTCCCGGGTTCAATCCCTGGTGCCTACAGTTACAGGAACTCATATAACAGGAGGGAAAACCCTCTCCCGGTCTAGCACCTTGGACAGCCACTGGCAGTCAAGAGACCTTTCCCACACAGCCACTTTCTGCTGTGGAAGCTCCAGTGTAGCTGCAGCTACGATGCAGCAGAGCAGCAAGGGTCTTCTATATTGAGGGTTTGCCACCATGCTACCAGGAGAGGGAGCTTTCTTATGGCCTTTAAAAAACAAACAAACTTATAAGTGACATACTGATATACTGTTTATGAGAACATCCATCACTATCTCAGTCCTTACATATGTATTCTCAACAAGAAGGGCTATACATCCTCTTTATTTTAGTGTCTTTCTCATTTGGAATAGTAGATCAGGATAGTGATTGTAATGTAATGCAATGAATATTGGAATGTATTTCTCCGATCTGGTGGCAGATATAACACTGCACAACCCCCCACCTCAAAGAAACCCCGCCTCAAAGAAAAGGATGCTGTTAGTTACCTCCAGGGCTTTTTTGTAGAAAAAGCCAAGCAGGAACTCATTAGCATAATAGGCCACACCCCTGACAGCACAGTTCATTAGCATATTGGGCCACAGCCCACACCTTCCCTTGGCTTGCCCGGGCGCCCCACAGCTGCGAGGAGCCCAGACAAGCTGGCCCTTGGACAGACCAGGGAAGGCACGGGGAGGCATTTAAATGCCTCCCCGATCCTCCCAGGGGCCCCCTGGCCTGCCTGCCTCAGAGTTGTTGGGGTGTGTGTGGTGCTCTCCAGGCCTTCCCTCTGTAGCCAGGCATGCAGAGGTTTTGGCTGTAGTGGGCCAGGCTCGCAGAAGTTTTGGCTGTAGTGGGCGTGGCCACCACTTAAGCCAGCTGGAACTCCATTCCTGTGTGTTCCTGCCCAAAAATAGCCCTGGTTACCTCCATGCTTGAGAGGAGATGAATGGAGTGTAACAACAGGGTCTCAGTTAATTAGTCTTAGCACTCCGCAATTAAGAAGGATACCTTTACACATCAGTCTCCTATTTGGGCATATTTATTTGCTTCACTGTGTATTCCCCTGAAATTAAATCCAAACAAATGGTGACTGTATAAACCTAGCTTGTTATTTCTGTTTGGTCTTTGCATCTGTTAAAACATCTTCATTATGTTGTATGCTAATTCACTGTTCACCATCTGCCTATATGTATGGACTGTTAACTTCCACTTCAATGTATTCTAGGAAGTGTGCATGCACACGAAAGCTCATACTTTGAATATACCTTTGTTGGTCTTAAAGGTGTCACCGGACTCAAACTTTGTTCTGCTGCTTCAGACCAACACGGCTGCCCCACCTGGATCCATTACTATCTCAATTACTGATTTAAAAAAACTTTTAAAAGCTCCCCTGGTCTTGCACAGGAATGGCCCACGTGAATAGTCACCAGTGAGATGGGAGAAGTGAAAATGGCACCGATGTGGGCAGGACGGGGAAAATCCAGACCTTCCTGCCCACATGGTAGCCACCCTGGCTTTGCTGCAATCTTCCACAAAATGTCACCGCAAAGCAGGTTTGGGGACAATCCCAGAAAAGATGAGGAAACACCAAGCACTGCATGAAAGCACCACAATGTTGTGGGAAAGCGGGGGGGGGAGGGGGAATGTGCTTATGTAAGTGACCAGAGTAGGCAGTCCTGGGCTAGAGCAACCAAGCAGTGTGACATTGCTGGAAGGAAGTTTAATACATTCATCGTATCAAAGTTTTGCTTCCCTCCCCCCCAGCCTCTCTTGAATAGGCAAGAACATGACCCATACCCACTCCTCTTCCCCCCACACACACACTGATTCACTCTGCAGTTGTGAGAGATATTCTCCAGCATCTCATTTGACCTTCAGCATATCTGTCATAATCATCGATTGTGGACAAGGCCAGGAAATTGCCAGGAGCTGGAAGGAAAACTGGTCTGTGCGTGTGTTTGTGTGTATACACGCATTATAGTAAATGCCAAACATTGGTGGATGCTGACATATACTGGCCATTTTTAATATTTTAGGAAACCAGTGGAAGAGGTCAGAAAATTCTGACATGAACTTGTAAATTATGAAAAAGATCTCTTAAACCATTCGTTTTTGGTGTTCATCAGTATATCCTGAGACAAAAAGTTATAATTCCATGTGGGTAGCCATCTTAGTTTGTAGCAGAACAAATTTAGAGTCCAGTGGCACCTTTAAGACCAACAAAGGTTTATTCGAGGCATGAGCTTTTGTGTGCATGCACACTTTTTCAAATACATTGGAATTCTTTTGTATTTTTCCAATACATTGGAATTAGTTTGTAGCAGTAGAATAAATCAGGAGTCCACTGGACTCCTGATTTATTTAAGAAACAAATGACACTCCCTCATTTCCACCTTTCATTGGTAAAGGTCAGTGTTGAACAAGACAGGCTAGGAACGGTCAGAACTGTAAAAACATTTAGTGCTTTTCAGACATTCTCCTCCTTATATTGTGACTCATATATACATATAAGCTGGAGACCCATGAAGAACTGTCAGTCAGGGAAACAACTTGGAAATCCCAGCCCACCTCCCAAACCTGCACCTTCTAGGATTCTAAAAGCTCTTAGGGTCACAAATAGAAGAGAAGAAGAAGAAGAGAAGAGATCGGATTTATATCCCGCCCTTCACTCGGAGTCTCAGAGCGGCTTACAAACTCCTTTCCCTTCCCCTCCCCACAATAGACACTCTGTGAGGTAGATGGGGCTGAGAGAGCTCTTTCCAGAACTGTCTGAGAGAACAGCTCTGACAGAACTATGGCTTGCCCATGGTCATCCAGCAGCTGCAAGTGGAGGTGTGGGGAATCAAACCCAGTTCTCCCAGATTAGAGTCCGTGCACTTAACCACTACACCAAACTGGCTCTCTTTTCCCTACTACTTTTTAATGGACTCTCAGCTGCTCTCCACATTCCGTGTGTCCTGTACTGTGCAGGCAGGGCAAGTTGGGTCTCCTCGGATGGTCCCAGAACCTTGGCCCTGGGACTGGCCAGGCTTGGGGAGCTGGAGACCCTATGCTTACACCTGGTAGACCAGCTGATCCAGCAAGCTTCCTCTCTCAGCCCCAGGTTTAAATAGGTTGAGAGGGAACAGCTCCACCTGTTCTGGAAGCAGCACCTGGGGGCTTGGCCAGGCCAGGATCCTGCAGATGATTACATCCACTGGGACAATGGTCTGGCCCAGGAGGTGGAGTGGGGGCTAAAAGCCTGGCACTGTGACCCCACTGGACCATCTCAGCATGAACCCACTGCCTGCACTGCTCCTGCTAGGTGGAGGTGGATCCTGGTGGGCTTGTGGATTGGGTCCTAGGACTGCTCTTGGTTGCCCCACGACAAGGGGGTGCAGACAGAAGTTCTGGTGGAGGAATTCCAATTACAGGGTCCTCAGGGGCAAGTTCCGGTGGAGGAGCTTCAACTGCAGGCTCCTCAGGGGCAGCAAGGTGGCACGGGCCAGGGTATCTGCCCAGCAGGGTCCCTGGAGTTCCATGCTCTCCCCTAGCTGGGGTTGCCAACTCCAGGTTGGGGAAATACCTGGGGATTTGGGGGGGGGTGGACCCTGAGGAGGGCAGAGTTTGGGGAGGGGAACGATTTTGATGGGATATAACACCACAGAGTCCACCTTCCAAAGCAGCCATTTTCTCCAAGCGAACTGATCTCTGTCACCTGGAGGTAGGGTTGACAACCACCAAGTGGCACGTGGGGACCTCCTGCTATAACGACTGATCTCCCAGCGACCAAAATCATTTTGAAGATGATTACTTTGGAGGGTGGAATCTAAGGCCCCACTGGGGTCCTTCTCCTCCCCAAACCCCACCCTCCCCGGGCTCCACTCCTTAAGTCTTCAGGTATTTCCTAACCCAGAGCTGGGAACCTTGCCTGGAGACCAGTTGTAATCCCAGGAGATCTACCCCCAAGGCCATGTTCCTGGATCCTCAGGCTCCTCTTCTGAGGCTTCCGAGTCAGAGTCCAGAACCAGCTCAGGGGGGTCATGAGCACACACGAACACATGAAGCTGCCTTATGCTGAATCAGACCATTGGTCCATCAGGGTCAGTATATTCTATTCTGACCGGCAGCAACTCTCTGGGGTCTCAGGTAGAGGTCTTTCACATCTCCTACCACCTGATCCTCTTAGCTGGAGATGCCAGGGATTGAACCTGGGACCTTCTGCACAGCAAGCAGCAGCTCTGCCACTGAGCCACAGCCCCATACTGTGCTTCTAGAGCATATTCCGTCCTTACAAAGCAGGTGGATTTGGGGAAGGGATGCTTTTTCTTTTGGTTGGTTTACAAAGTCATAACTTTCTCCTCACCTGTGCATGCAGAGAACCCCCCCAGCATGTCAGTGGGTGGTTTGACGTTGCTGTTTCCAGGACTGACACGGAGATCAGACCCCCACACATAATGATTCAGCTGCATGATGGGTCCATCTCATTCAATATTATGTATTCTGACCAGTAGTGGCTCTCCAGAGTCTCAAGCCATGTCCACATCCTTCTCTAAATTAACCGCCAACAAACTAACAGATGTGTTTATTCCAACAAATGATGTCCAGAGATGCACAAAGAACACAGAAATAATTAAGGGAGACAAACAGCAGTTGTAGCGCTTGCTTGTAACGAAACCTACATCTGGGTAGATGAGCAAGCCTGCCCTCTTGAAATGCCAGACTGCGGTGTTCATCATGCCCACAAGAAGAATGTCAACATCTTCGTAGGTGTGTTCTGGATACATGGGGGTTTTCCCACTAGGCTGACATTTGACACACATATAGCCAAAGACACATAGGCTGTGGTCACACACACTAAATAATCCACTTCCAAACCACTTTCCAACTGGATTTTGCCAGTTCACACAGTAAAAATCCAGTTGGAAAGTGTACTGAAAGTGGATTGAAAGTGGATTATTTAGCGTGTGTGACTGCAGGCCTGGTTAATACAGAAGTCTGACATGGGGGTCTCCTCCTAAACAGGAGACATGAGGGGGAATACCCTGCTGGTTGGGGAACGAGATGTTTTTAATCTTGTTATTAATGTGTTGTTTTATTAAATTGTTTTGTTGGTACCCACCCTGGGTCTTAGGATGCCTGCGAGAAAGGCATGTATGTAAATGCTTGTGAATGTACTTTTATTTATTTCAAAGTCTTAAGTACGTCCCCACTGGATAGGAGGACAAGGTGTTTGGTAAATGTCTAATTCAATATCCCCTATTACTAGAAGAGTGAAAAGGGCACATGTCGGGCCAGTCATCCAACACAAGAGCAAGCCCAGCCACACACACGACCCAACAGTGAAATGCAGGAATTATTTTCCACTTCAAAAGCACAAAATGTCAGGCTGGGGTGGTGGAGGGAGGGTGGTGCGTCAGGATTCCCAGCAGTGGCCAGGGATGAGCATCTCTGCTTGCAGAACACAAACGGCCTTTATTAATCTTCTGCACTGCTGGTCATCAATCTCTCCTGACCTAGAACCACAGCATGGGACCCATCGAGTTGCAAGCATGGAACAAGAAATCACATGATGTCATAGTCATGAGACAGGAAGAGGAGGAGCCAGTGATATAACCTCACTAGTGTCCGTAGGGGAAAAGACCATGGACAACTGATCAAGAACCTGGAGACAGGAAACACAAGCCGAGTGAGCACCGGAATGTGTTCCATCGTGAAGAAGGACATAAGGATTATGGACCAGTGGGACAGGAACCCAGCCAAAAGGACAAGGCAAACATGGAGACTGATTGGGGTGGGCAGTGGTTGGTGTGTGCTGGGTAAAAAGAAAGACAGAAAAGAGACAATAGAGCTGGGGAGTGTGTCTCAGCCTGCCAGGGCACCATGCTGCTGCTCCTCAAAGTCAGCATGCAAGGAGAGGCAGGAGACATGTGTATGCCCACTAGCAGCAGAGCACTCTGTGAGTGAATGTGCAGGCTTCCAAGCAGCAGGAAAACAATGATGGACCAGGAGGGTTTGCAACCCTGGAGTGGGGGCTCCATTACTCATCTTAGGGCCATGAACCACGGGTTGGAGACCCCTGCTCTACACAAATATATCACTCCGTCACCCTTTGCTCTCCACTTGCTATTTCTTCTAACCAGCAGGAAAGCAATGGCTGTGGGCTGGGAGTAGCTCAGCTGACGTGTCTGAGTGTGCAAAAGAGAAGCACACTCAGCTGAGCATCTGGGAACAGAGGCTGTTGTCTCTAGACAGGCCCCATCTGGCACTGGGGTTGGCTCACTGTTTAACGGTCACGTCTACCAGCCAAAGAGTGCTGTGAATTATTCTTCTGTCACCAAACTGGAGAATCCTTTCGTGCATTTTTATCACTTTCACAAAAGTGCAGGGTTTTCCAAAGTTCTTCCGAAGCAAAGACCATTCATTTAAATGTGTGCAGTGCAATGACACATACACACACGTCACACAGCCTGAGCATTCGCTTGCAGTGCTCTGAGTTTCAAGGGGTGTCTATGGACTTAATATTGCAGAAGAACATATGTAGAAAATGTTTTAGGGAGCCTAAAATCCACATGGGATGCTCAGTTCCTGTTTGCAAAATCACTCTTTGGGTGAAGAAGTACTTCCTTTTATCCATTCTAACCCAACTGCTCAGCAATTTCACTGAGTGCCCATGAGTTCTTGTATTGTGAGAAAGGGAGAAAAGTACTTCTTTCTCAGCCTGCTCTATCCCATGCATAATCTTATAAACCTCGATCATGTCACCCTTCAGCTGTCGTGTCTCCATGCTAAAGAGCCCCAAGCGTTTTAACCTTTCTTCATAGGGGAAATCTTCCAACCCTTTTATCATGCTAGTTGCCCTTTTCTGCACTTTTTCCAATGCTATAATATCCTTTTAAAGGCGTGGTGACCAAAACTGTACACACTACTCCAAATGAGGTCGCATCATTGATTTATACAGGGGCATTATGATACTGGCTGATTTGTTTTCAGTTCCCTTCCTAATAATCCCCAGCATAGCGTTGGCCTTTTTTATTGCAGTTGCACACTGTCTAGACATTTTCAGCGAGTTATCTACTACAACACCAAGATCTCTCTCTTGGTCAGTCTCTGCCAGTTCAGACCCCATCAACATGTAATTATAGTTAGGATTTTTGGCTCCAATGTGCATCACTTTGCACTTGGCCACATTGAACCCCATTTTCCCTGTTGACGCTCACTCGCCCGTCCTCGACAGATTCCTTGGGAGTGCCTCACAATCCTTCCTGGTTTTCACCACCCTGAACAACTTTGTATCATCCGCAAATTTAGCCACTTCACTGCTTACTCCCAACTCCAAATCATTAATGAACAAGTTAAAAAGCATCAGACCCAGTACTGATCCCTGTGGTACCTCACTGCTTACCACCCTCCACTGAGAAAATTCCCCATTTATACTCACTATCTGTTTCCTATTAATTAGCCAGTTTTTGATCCACAAGTGGACGTGTCGTTTTATTCCATGACTATTGATCTTACTTAGGAGCCTTTGATGAGGAACTTTATCAAAGGTTTTCTGGAAGTCAAGGTAAACAACATCTATTGGGTCCCCATTGTCTACATGTTTATTCACTCCCTCAAAGAACACTAACAGGTTAGTGAGACAAGATCTTCCCTTACAGAACCCATGCTGAGTCTGCCTCAATAGTTTTTGTTCATTAATGTGCCTACTAATTCTCTCCTTAATAACAGTTTCCACCAACTTACTCAGTATCGATGTTAGACTGACTGGCCTGTAATTTCCTGGATCTCCTCTGGAACCCATTTTAAAGATGGGGGTGACATTAGCTACCTTCCAGTGCTCAGATTTTAATAAAAGATTACATATTTTTTGTCAGGAGATCCACAAGTTCACATTTGAGTTCTTTCAGAACTCTTGGATGTATGCCATCCAGGCCTGGTGATTTATCAGTTTTTAAGTTGTCTATCAGTCGTAGGACCTCCTCTCTCATCACCTCAATGTGACTCAGGTCTTTCAACAACCTTTCTGAAATCAGTGGTTCCGGAGTGGGCAAGCACTTCTAATCTTCCACAGTGAAGACAGAGGCAAAAAATGCATTCAGCTTCTCAGCCATTTCCCTATCATCCTTCAGTAATCCTTTTACCCTTTGGTCCATACCCTGATTTTTTTTAAAAAAGAGAGTAAGATTTGGGGTATTAAATACCTTGCTCATCTGCATGAAGATGAGCTACCCTAAAGGAAGGATTCACAGAGACACCCCCTCTCAGTATTATGCACAAAATGAAAGGATAGGCAGCCCCCTACCCCAAAGAGAATGATGCCTCTTGCACACTGTGGAGCACACAGGCCCTATGTGGGGAGGGCTGCAAAACAGCAAAAAAACCCCAAACCTGTTCCATAAGACAAGTATTTGCAACTCACGGCGACCTCTGCAGACCCCAACAGCAATCCCACCCCACCCCTCAGAAATTATACAAAGCACTGGTGTGAAAGTGCTAAGGGACAAAGTATACTCACCTTCCATCGTGAGTTCTTCTACAGGGATCCAGCAAGACATAGTTGGGGAAGAAAGAGAGAAAAAGAAAGTCAGTAATGCTGAGAGTATTATCTGGCAAACAGACTATGGGATGGGGGGGAGACGATTGTATAGACAAAGCATTAACATGGGGCAGGGTGTAGTCACTGCTTTATGGGACACTGTGAGTTGGGGCAGTTGTCCAAAGCCTGCCAAAACTGTCCCACCTGTATGCCATATGTGCTGGGTCTGCTCCTCGTGCACTTGCATGCTTCTCGGCTCCATGCATGTACAGCAGCATCCCGGAGGCATCATTACCCATTATTTCTGTACACAAAGAGTGATTAAAACGTGGAATTTGCTGCAAGAGGATGTAGTGATGGTTACAAGAACAGACAGCTTTAAAAGGGGATGAGATAAATTCATGGAGGATAGGTCTATCAATGGCTACTAGCCATGGTGACTGAAGGGAACCTCCATGTTCAGAGGCAGTCAGTCTCCGAATCCCAGTGCCCGGAGGCAACATCAGGGGATGGCTTCAGCCTCTTTGTCTACTTGTTGGCTCTCCAGAGGAACTGGTTGGCCCCTGTGTGAGACAGGATGCTGGACTAGATGGACAACTGGTCTGATCCAGCAGGGCTCTTCTTATGTTGTCACCCCCTTCTCCAGAACTACCCCAAGGGGTAGCATTCACCATAACTGAGCCATGTGCCAGACCATACCTCAGCCAACTGGGAGCCTAAGCCAGGTTTTCATCACAGCGCACACACCACAAAGCAGGGTGGCAAACACCCACCACAGCAACACACACATACACACAAAGGAACTGGGTGTAAGAGGAGGAAAATGGTGGAGACAGATTGGGGGAACTAGAATTCCCAGGTAGGGATGGGCATGAACTGGCTCATGAACATGAGTTTGTGACAAATGTTTACCGGTTCATGGTTTGCAAAGCAAAGTTCACAAACTGAGGAGCTGCCACAACTTTCCATGAATTTTAAGGCAGTTTGTGGTGGTTCATGCAGAGCAGAAAGCATAGGTTTACATGGCTCCAAGCCATTTAAACTCCTGCTTTCTGCTCCCCACTGCTTTACACAGGGAAACCCCTGCTTTTTGCTCCCCATAAAAAGCAGTGGGGAGCAGAAAGCAGGGATCACAAACCGCTATGAACTGGTTCCATTCACAAACCAGCCTCCTGGTTCATATCAGTTTGTGGTTCAGCCATGAACCAAAATGAACTGCAAAAAGGCTGTTTGTGCCCATCCCTACTCCCAGACCCTCCAGGGTCAGCACCATAAGAACATAAGAGAAGCCAATGTTGAATCAGGCCAATGGCCCATCGAGTCCAACACTCTGTCACACAGTGGCAAAAAATACCAGTGCCATCAGGAGGTCCAGCAGTGGGACCAGGAGGACACTAGGAGCCCTTACACTATTGACCCCCCCAGCACCAAAAATACAGGGCATCACTTGCCCCAGAGTCCCTATCTTTACCTTGTGGCTAATAGCCACCAATGGACCTCTTTTCCATATGCTAATCTAATTCCCACTTGAAGCCGTCCATGCTTGTAGCCGCTGCCACCTCCTATGGCAGAGAATTCCATGTGTTAATCACTCTTTGGGTGAAGAAGTACTTCCTTTTATCTGTTCTAACCCGAGAAAGGGAGAAAAGTACCTCTTTCTCTACCTGCTCTATCCCATGCATAATCTTATTAACCTCAATCATGTCACCCCTCAGCCATCATTTCTCCAAGCGAAAGAACCCCAAGCGATTTAACCTTTCCTCATAGGGAAAGTGTTCCAACCCTTTTATCATTCTAGTTGCCCTCCTCTGCACTTTTTCCAAAGCTATAATATCCTTTTTAAGGTGTGGTGACCAGAACTGTACACAGTATTCCAAATGAGGTCGCACCATTGATTTATATAGGGGCATTATGATATTGGCCGATCTGTTTTCAATACCCCTCCTCCTAATAATCCCCAGCATAGCATTGGCCTTTTTTATTGCAGTTGCACACTGTCTCAACATTTTCAGTGAGTTATCTACTACAATGCCAAGATCTCGCTCTTGGTCAGTCTCTGCCAGTTCAGACCCCATCAACGTGTAATTATAGTTAGGATTTTTGGCTCCAATGTGCATCACTTTGCACTTGGCCACACTGAACCCCATTTGCCATGTTGACGCTCACTCACCCATCCTCGACAGATTCCTTGGGAGTGCCTCACAATCCTTCCTGGTTTTCACCACCCTGAACAACTTCGTATCATCCGCAAATTTAGCCACTTCACTGCTTACTCCCAACTCCAAATCATTAATGAACAAGTTAAAAAGCATCAGACCGCATACTGATCCCTGCGGTACTCCACTGCTTACCACCACACTCAGGAAAGTTTGGGTTATCTGTCTAACAAATTTCAGGATCATAACTACATGGGGAATCCTGCCCCCGCCCCCACCCCTTCACAACTCCATTTCTGGGGCTTATGAATGTTTCCCTTTTAGTCTTCTCTTGTAATCAGTGTGTGTTGGGCTTTCTGAGAGTAGCTTGAGTGATTGCAGACACACTTTGAGCTCCCTGTTTGGAGGGGCACAAATCCTTCAAAACACAGTAATCACGATGTCTGAGGTCATGCAGCAGAATGAGGTGGTATTAACTCTGAGGTGACTTCATGGGCTGTACCCACTTCAGACAGCCGGGGGGAGGAGTCCCATTTTGAACACTTCCCCAAGTAAAAAAATATTGCAAATAAAAACAAAAATTAACACATATCTTGTAGAAAAGGTATACTCGAGCCCATCATATGCTGTTCTTGTTTTCTGTTTTCAGGAATTATTAGAATCATAGAATCATAGAGTTGGAAAGGACCTCCAGGGTCATCTAGTCCAACCCCCTGCACAATGCAGGAAATTCACAAATACCTCCCCCCCCAATCTTCCAGTGACTGCTGTTCCATACCCAGAAGATGGCAAAAAATCTCCAGGATCCTTGGGCCAAACTGACCTGGAGAAAAAATTGCTTCCTGACCCCAAAGTGGTGATCAGCATTTCCCTGGGTGTGTAAGAAAGGGCCACAAGAACTAAGCACTGAGGCAACCCTTCCTGCCCTCCCTCTCATGAGCTGCCCAAGTTCACAGAATCCACATTGCTGCCAGATGGCCATCTAACCTCTGTTTAAAAACCTCCAAAGAAGGAGAGCCCACCTCCACCAGAGGTGGCCTGTTCCACTGAGGAACTGCTCTAACTGTCAGGAAGTTCTTCCTAATGTTTAGCCGAAAACTCTTTTGATTTAATTTCAACCCATTGGTTCTGGTCCGACCTTCTGGGGCGACAGAAAACAACTCCACTATTAATGTGGGAACTTTTGGGAGGGGGGTTTAATCATCCCCCCGCAGTGTGTAGTGGTACAGTCCATTCTACCACCTCCTCAGCACACACGTTCAGCTACATGCGTACACCAAGCCTGAGACTAAAAGTCTGACAAATTTCATCTCCCCAGAAGCTGTGGGAACAGTCATTCTGTGGGAAAGCTTCAAGTCTTCCCATTTCACGAGGATTGTTACCAATGCTCCCTCTAATCTGTGGAGTCTTGTGAGCAGATATTCTACTTTGTGAGCTACTGGCATTAAAGTTGTGAGCGAGCAATTTGGCTACTGCGTAAATTAGTTTGCGCTGGAGCCATCCTTCCTGAGCTAAGACAAAAATGTGTGAGCTGGAGACTAAAAACTGTAAGCTAGCTCACACTAACTCAGCTTAGAGGGAACACTGGTTGTTACCTTGTTCAGATGCTTCTAGAGACTGGGGAGTCTTTTCCAAAACACTGATACTCCTGTGACTGAGTCAATCACTGAGAGAATACAAGACAAGCACATGATTCGTGTCTGACGAAGGGAGCTCTGACTCTTGAGAGCGCGTACCCTGAAACTCTTGTTGGTAGGGCTGCCAAATGCCCCCGGGGGGCGGATTTCCCCCCGCTTTCGAGCCCCGATTTCTGCCCCCGCGGAATCGGGGCCCGGGGGAAACCCCACCCCCGCGTGCACGTCACCTGGAGGTGACATCACACGCTGGGGCGGGGCCACAGCCATTTGAGGGGAAAACTCTATGTTTTCCCCTCAAATGGCTATGGCCCCGCCCCAGCGTGTGACGTCACATCCGGGTGATGTAGATGCGGATGGCCAGCGATCCCCCGCCGAGGAGGTAAGAGAGATTTGGCAACCCTACTTGTTGGTCCCTAAGGTACTACTGGACTCAAATCTAACTGTATCACAGCAGACTAACAAGGGTACCCTCTGAAACATAACCCCCTCCCCAATGTCCAAACTGGGTGTTGCAAATAAGGATGGATTGGGTGCCCAAAGAGCACTAGGGAGAGGAAGTCCCAGCTAATGGAGAGCCAGTGTGGTGTAGTAGTTAAAGTGTCAGACTAGGTTCTCTGCAGCCCAGGTTCAAATCTCTCCTTGTGCCATGGAAGCTCGCTGGGCAACCTTGGGCCCAGTCATACACTCTCAGCCTAACCTACCTCACAGGGTTGTTGTGAGGATAAAACGGAGGAGAGGAGAACGATGTAAGCTGCTTTGGGTCCCCATTGGAGTGAGAGGTGGGATAGAAATAAATTTAAAAATAACAGGAGGCCCTTGAAGTATGTAGCAAAACCATGGTTTCAAACCACCCCCCTCAAAGCTGGAGAATGAGGTGTGTGCATACATCCTGTTCTCACAGTGCCATGGAGTGTTAACTGTCTGCAAACACATGCCTTCCATGGCCAGGGCTTGCTTTGAGGCTGAAAAGAAGGGAAGGTGTTGGGTGAGGGGCGGTGGGAGTTCTATATCCAGTACCTCACCCTCAACAGGATCCATCCAGTGGTTTACAAGATTTCCAGGAGCAGGAAATGGCCTCAAGTCTCCTTGAGAGCCAGTTTGGTGTGGTGGTTAGGAGTGTAGACTCTAATCTGGGAGAACTGGGTTTGATTCCCCACTCCTCCGCATGCAGCTGCTGGTATGACCTTGGGTCAGTCATAAGTTCTCTCAGAACTGTTCTCTCAAGGGCAGTCATTGAAAGAGCTCTCTCAGCCCCACCTACCTCACAGGGTGTCTGTTGTGGGGAGGGGAAGGGAAAGGAGACTGTAAACCAATCTGAGACTCCAAGTGAAGGACAGGGTATAAATCCAATCTCCTCCTCCTCCTCTCACCCACCTGGAGCCCATTTCCCTCTCCTCCCAGCTGATAGAAGCAGCAGCTCCTACTGTTTGCTCACCTGTCCTCTTCTTCCACCCAACTAGAGAATAATGGCTCATAATATCCAGAGAAGAAGAGGGGGGGAAGGCCATATACATGCGTTAAATAATGTAAAAACAATACTAATTATAACAATACATTGCAAAATTGTGTGAAAAAATACAAATGGAAGAGAGGTCCAAAACACTGAGTTGACGAAATTCTCCGGACTATCCAGTCGTTTCGAAGGTCTTCGTCTGAACTGGACCATACGTATCAATTGTCTCCTAGTTTCCATCCATTGTTGAATAAGAATAGCAATATATACAATACTTCAATGTTTTATTGTAGCATAATTCTGCAAGCAATCAACAGTTTCTGTTTGGAGTTAAGGTTACAATTGAAGACAGGCCATCTAGATAGTCCGGAGAATTTCGTCAACTCAATGTTTTGGACCTCTCTTCCATTTGTATTTTTTCCCCACACAATTTTGCAATGTATTGTTATAATTATTCATGAACGTAGTATTGTTTTTGCATTATTTAGCGCATGTATACAGCTTTTCTCTCTCCCTTGTTCCCTTCTCCCACCCAGCAGCAGTGGGGATTGGGATCCAGCTGGGTCTGATCCCTGTTGCCACCCGGGGAGAGGAGAGGTGAGTAAAGAATGGATGTTGCTTCTCTTCACTCCCATCCGCCAATCCTCTTGATTTCCCACACAGTGGAGAATGGGTCGGTGGGTGCCTGAGAAACAGCAGCCCCCCCCCCCCACCTACTCACTGGATCACTCTCTTGCTTGGCCCACAGAGAGGAGAACTGAGCGGACAAGAGTACTATGTGGGCCCAAAAACAGAAACACCAGAGGCCCAGCAACAGCTCAGCTGGCTCAGAACTGGAACCGTCACCAGTGTCTGTTATTGTGAGCTTCATGCCACGTTTTCGGACTCATGGGGCAAAAGCATCCCATTTTTCTGACTCTTTAGGGAATCAGTGTACCTTGGATAAATATGAATTTCAGCTTTCTAGATGGCCTGGAAGTACTTGAGCCATTAGGAATTACCTTAGCCATTCTGAGCACGCCCCCTCCCCTCGGCTTTCAATTTGTCTTGTAGTCGGGGAGCCTTGAATTATGCGTGCATCAAATTTCAGATCATATGCAATGAGTCTAACAATGCTGGAACCCTACGCGTGAGTCAGTCAGTGAGGCCTTTCCATCTTTACATATGCCAGATTATAAAACATATGGGTGATATTATAACGCCCTGAGCTGGATAGCCCAAGCTAGCCTGATTTTATCAGACCACAGAAGCTAAGCAGAATTGGCCCTGGATAGTACTTGGATGGGAAGTCCAGGGTTGCTATGCAGAGGCAGGCAATGGCAAAACCACCCCTGAACATCTCTTGCCTTGACATTCTTATGGGGTTGCCGTAAATCAGCTGCGGCTTGAGGGCATTTTCCACCACCAGCACCAATATTATAATGTGTGTAATATAATTTTTATTTGCATCTTGTTCAATTTTGTAATCCACCTTGAGTCTTAGCAAGAAAGGCAGGCACAAACGAAGTAAGTCAATAAATAAAGAATTATTTTTCTCTTTTGCAATGGACAGCCACATCCACTTCACAGATCTACATAACCTCAGTGCCTGCCAAGTAAGGCCCAACAACACACAACGCTAACAAGAGTGCTTCTGAGCTTGCATGGAGCACCCTTCCTCGTTGATGCATAACTGCAATAAATTGTGTGCCCTTCTCAAGAATGGAAGCAGACCAAGGCATAAAAGGATCCTGAGAGCGGAGCTATTATCAGCCATTATTATCCAGGGACAATTAAAAATTCACGTCTTGTTGGTGATTAATGGCTTAATCCATTCGATTTATTGGTTTATGCTTTCAGGCCAACAGGATTCATATTTTAAATTCTGATTACAAACCTCCATCGGACCTGTTTGCAAGCCTCTTTAAACCCCCTGCTGTCAACACCTTGACTAATTTTCCCGAGGCCCCATTAGTTGCACTGAGTGCGCACACAGACACCCTTGATCCAAACGCACAGCCATATCTTGGAGCTGAATTTGCAGTTCGGGGTTTTATAGCACTGCTGGGTGGAGAGGCAGGTTCTTTTTCAAGCTAATATTTTAATTTAAATCACTTATTTATATTGATGGGCATGGCTTTCTGCCCTTTCCTTATTACTGAAGCTTCACACACCTTTAATTTTTAGTTAGCATTTTACACTACTGACCACACCTACCATGTAAGAACATAAGCAGAGCCCTGCTGGATTCTGACCAGCGGTCCATCTAGCCCAGCATCCTGACTCACACAGTGGCTTCAACCAGTTGTCCTGGAGGGCCAGCAGTCAGGGCACAGAGGCCAAAGCCTGCCCCAGTACATCTGCTCTCCCCATCAGTCAGATAGCCGCAGCCAGCAAAAAGCCACAGAAGGTGAGTCTTGGGTCCTGCTGGGTACTTCTTGTAGGAGAAGAAACCCTGAAGCCCAGTATCCCATTGCTAAATGTTAATAGAGGATTTCTTCTTGCATAACTTAGGTCTCTAAGGGGCCTGTCTCTCCAGCAGGATGTACTTCCTAACCACTTAGCCTTATTCAGGGTTATACAGTCCTAACAAGGAATTGCTGGCCCCTGTGGGGCATTTCCATGTTTTGCTTTTGGAGAGCAGCCAATCCTGTTCCAGTGACACCTCCTAGCACTGGTAGAGGCTTACCGCCACTAGATGTGGAGCTTCCCTTTAGGCACCATGGCAAGTAGCCACTGATTGGCCCACATGACCTCTGTGTTACTCAGTAGTCATGTGGTGTAGCCATGAACAGTTGAGTTTTGGGGTGGGGTGACCACTCCTGCCAGTACTCCTATATGCAATACATTTCCTCTGTCAACCCTGCTGAGTCTGACCATCTGACCCAGTTTCCAGTGCCATCTTCTGCAGAATTACACCCTTCTAAGGACTGCCCCTGATTTTGCCTCACAGCACAGAGGTTTGTGTGTGTGCAAAGTGCCATCAAGTTGCAGGTGACCTTGTAGGGTTTTCAGGGCAACAGATATTCAGCGGTGGTTTGCCATTGCCTGCCTCTGCGTGGTGACCCTGGACTTCCTTGGTGGTCTCCCATCCAAGTACTAGCCAGGGCCAAACCTGCTTAGCTTCTGAGATCAGGCTAGCCTGGGCCATCCAGGTCAGGGCGGACAGAGATATACTGCCTCCGATTAGGAAGAGCCTCCACCCACATATGTATCTTAGATGGGAAGACTGAAGTCACGTCCCATTTATTGGTTTAAAAGGGAAAAAGTCCACCTGTAAAGCAGATATACAGAAATGCCTTCTTTTCCTTCACCCGCCTTGCAACAATGGGTGCGGGGTGGGGGTGGGGAGGAGGTGTTCTGCTGCATCACAGTGTGGATATCAAAGGCTCCAAGGACCTGCAAGCGGAATCCACCCGGCAAGCCCCAACCTAGCCAAACCTTTGCCAGCTGTTCCTCACCTGACAGCATGGCTTTGATGGTGCAAACATCAGACATTGCTCAGAGCTAGAAGGCAGAAAGGAAGCCTGAACTCCTCAGCAGGGAACCAGACAAAGCACTCCAGCTGCCAGCCATCTGAATCAAGGTCTTCCCCCCCACACACACACACCTTCAAAGGGTGCTCTGATGCCCCCCCCCCACTCTCCTCTGCTACTGCTGAGGGTCCTCGGCATCTCAGTTACCTGTAAAAATCCTTTGCACTGCTCACGAGCATATACAGACATGCAGCGGCATAAGGAAAGGGGCTGGAAGGGAGCACCCAAGACAACGGTGACAGCAGGACAGTCTGCAAGGAGGATGCTAGTGGATGCCTGTAGAGCCAGAGGAACTGCAATCCACACTTGCCACAGGAATTAGCTTTCCTACTACTCTTCCCTTCTAAATTTAAAATTCTCAGTCTCTGTGTGTACACATGCATGTATGCATTCATGGCTTCTGGCCATGCTTCCCCCCACACACAACTCTATGATGGGGTGTGGGCAGACAGTGGGTTCCACCCCCTCTCCCCACTTTCACCACTCGGTGGCATTTACTGCAAGAGGAAGAGGAAGGAGGAGGAGGAGGAGGAGATTGGATTTATACCCTGTCCTTCACTTGGAGTCTCAGATTGGTTTACAATACCCTTCCCCTCTTCTCCCCACAACAGACACCCTGTGAGGTAAGTGGGGCTGAAAGAGCTCTGACTGAGAACTGCTCTTGGGAGAACAGCTCTTGGGAGAACAGCTCTGAGGTCACCCAAGGTCACCCAGCTGGCGGCATGTGGGGAAGTGGGGAATCAAACCTGGTTCTCTCCCAGATTAGAGTCCACCATTCTTAACCACTACACCAAACTGAGAAATGGACCGGCCTGGAAACCCAGTTCAGACTTACTGCTTCCTTACCCAGAGCTGAAGGGAACACACAGGAGATTTCTTTAGTGTGCCTTACCTATCCAATTTTTATCCGACCCTCCCTCCACGGAGCTCAGGAGAACACACAGTGTTCTTTCCTCTTCCATTTTATCCGCACACCAGCCCAGCAAGATAGGCTGGCTGAGAAGGACTGACTTGTCAAGGTTACCCGGTGAGCTTGAGGACTAAGTGGGGATTCAAACCTGGTTGTGCATATTAAAAGGCACCCTGTTGTTATCAAAGAGGTTACTATTGGAGTCATATACAACCTCACTCCCTAACATTTTGCGGTTAGCTCCACCTCCTGTGGCAGCCATTTTGTTGTTGCGCCCACTGCCTTGTGTCAGAATTCCAAAGGCGCCCACAGGCTCAGAAAGTTTGGGGCGCCCTGGCCTAGTTCAACCCTCTAAGCACTACACTGATTCTTAAACACCACTCATTTTAAAGAACGAGCTAGCGTATGAGGCGTTTTGTCCACTTCCTGAGCTAGCCAAGAAAGGCATTAGTGATGGGGATAGCAGGGTACAGCCAAGATGCAGGGAAGGGAGTCACTCAACCCCTGAAGATGGTCTGGATGCAGAAACCCATCTCTTCACTAGTAAATAAAGCCATTAGCATTATGCACACTCACAGAATGTAAATCACCCTGGGATGTGTGCATGCACGCACATTATCCCTGGTTGTGAATTACCTGGCCCCAGCTGCAAAAGAAGCCAGAAGCTGCTTCAGGCAGAGAAGCAATGGTAAGGTCCATAGCAAAGCAGATCCATTTCCACACCTTTGCATTTGGCTCTCTGCAGGGTCCCAGCACAGGCACCTCTTGTTGCCCAGTGACTGGCTGGGCGGGGGGGGGGGTTCTCTTTGCAGGCTCAGCCCAGTTTCTGGGTTTTGTGGAAAGGGGCTTCCCCATTTCCACTCCAAGGAAGCTCAGATTTCAGCTGCCAAATCGGAGGCTGCACCAGAATACACAACTCCCAGTGCATCCTGGGGGCTGGTTTCAAAGGAAGGTCAAAGGAAGGAGGGCACTTTCACACAGCGCGCTGGTGACAAAATAAAACCAAAATAGTTTATGTTATTAATAGCAAATCATGAATGCAACACAGCATGCAGCATCGTAGTAAATTACTGGGCGGGGGAGCAGTGATTTTGCCACTCTTCTCTCCCTATTATTTCCCCAACCCGCTGTAAGGCAGAATACTGGCTGTCTGCTTGCATCAGCACCGCGGACAGCAGCTGGGCCAGAGATGCAGGCAGGGCAGGGGGAAAGCCTTTTGGAGAGGCCACAGAGAAAACTCTCCAGCTCCACCACCACCATCTTGTCATCTCTGCTGAGGCTACAGCGGCAGCCGAAATTAGAAACAGGATACTGGGAGGCTTGGGCCTATAGCCCTTAACCCCACCCCCTCCTTGCTGTGACTCATTAGTTAGGTTTTGCTCAGAAGAAGTGGTGGCAAAGGGAAGAACCCGCCCTCATTCCCAGTCCAAAAAACTAGTGGATTTGTGAACTGGGTTTTCTCTGGAGCTTGGTGTAAAAGCTAGGGTGTCCAACGAGGATCTGGGAGACCCAGATTCAAATCCTCACTCTGGCATGAAGCCTACTAGGTGACTGGGCCATTCACTTTCTCTTGGCCTCACCTACCTCACAGGGTTGTTGTGAGGGGGAAATGAGGGAGGGAGAGCCATATACGCCAGCCTGAGCTACCTGGAAGAAGGGTAGATAAAAAGGCACTGGACTATGGCTTGGCCCACTTAGTAGGAGGTGTTTGCTCCAGAGCCTCTTTGTATACATGCCCGTACTCTCTGGTTGACCTTGGGGAAGACTGATTAGGGGTCTCTCTCCTGCCGTTTCATTGCAGAAAGAGATTCAAAATGGCAGTGCAGTTGCTGCACCTGTGGAATGCCTGCCTGTCATACAACACCTAAAGGAACAGCCCTCTGCCCAGGACAATGGCGTCAACCACTGGGGGCACTAAGGATTCCCTGGGTGCCCCCTTGGGCCCTTATTCAAGCACCAAACAGGGATGGAGACTCAGGGGAAGTTGCTGGCGTGAGCCTGTCTCTTGGCAACCACAAACAAAAGGATGGTGGCAAGAAAGGACAAGGATGATGGGGGGGTGGTAACCCCCCCCCTTCCCAAGACATTGTGTAAAGCTTCTCCTTTCTCCCAGAAGAATGGGAGTATGAGTCCACATACTCAGGGAGGGGGGGCAGCTGCGGGCTTCCTCCCTCTCGCCAGCAAGAAAGGAGGCAGGGACACCCATAAGCCCTCTCTCCTTCCGCTTCTGTCTGTATTCCTGGAAAGGAACTGAATGGGGAGAAGGAGCTGAGTTGGACTTCCAGTCCTTCCCCGTGTCTAGAAATAGAATAAGAGGTGGCAGAAATATGCACAATCACATATTTTATTCAGATGCAGCGTGTTCCGGCACAGACTATGAAAAAGAGGGTTTCTCTCCTCCTCTTTAAAAAATATTTTACTCCCCCACCCCACCCCGCTTTTCTTTTTAGCTCATGACACAGCCTAGGCAAAACCCAAAACCAGAAGAGGGACTCAGACCTAGCCTGCAGAGATGTCACATGTTCCCTCCAAGAGGGCAGCTGACTGTGCATTTCAATGCACGCGGCCCAGAAAGTGTGGGTGTGGAGGGGGAGGCATTGCCAGCACCCAGGTCTTGCACTCTCGCCCCAGTCCCCTCCTTACCCATGTTCTGGAAGGAGCTCTCCTATTGCTGCCTGGCAGTGCCCAGCAGGCATACGAGTGGGCAAGAGGCTGGGGCCATGCTCCCAGGAGATGCTGCAGGAGGGAGAAGAGAGGACACGACACCCCCCCCCTGTCTCCTGGCAGTGAGCTTGGCAGCCGACCTTGGGCTGTCCTTGCAGGGAAAAGGGCTGGCTGGGCCTGGAGCCCCCTGTGACAACAGAAGCAACTTGGGGAGGGAAAAAAGAAAGAGAAGCAGTGCCCATCATGGGAAGCAGAGCTAACGGGGTCAGGCAGGCGGGCACCGCTGGGGCACTGCCCATAGGTATGGCGAGAGGAAGAGGGAAGGAGAACGACTGATGCAAAGGCAGGGCAACAGGACAACAGAGAGAGAGTAAGAGAAAGATGGCACGGAATGGGCAGAGAGAAGCGGCATCAATGCATTTAAAAGAGCTGCTAAAGGAACGACGAATGAAAAGGTGGGCGGTTGGCTGGCTGTGGGGAAGTGAACTGATGAGATCCTGGCAGGAAAGAGGATTCCTAGATATTTCAGTAGATCAACAAAAATTGGTTTAAATTACTAAAAAGAGAAAGGGAAGAAGGGAGGGAGGGAGGGAGGGAGGGATACCAGGACTCAGACTGACCTGCAAGTCAGGATAGGATCAGTGAGGAAAAGACACTCAGAGACACGTTAACTCTCATGTCCCTTGGCTCAGGCTTGGCACTGAAAACGGGGGGCAGGGCTAACTTCTAGCTCCAATTAAAACTTGATAAAAACCCACTGGAAGTGAAAGACATTTGGAAAAGCTTCAAGGCGCAGGGCTCTTTTTGTAGAAAAGCCCAGCAGGAACTCATTAGCATAATAGGCCACACCCAACAGCAGGAACTCATTAGCATATTGGGCCACACCCCTGACAGCACAGCTCATTAGCACATTAGGCCACACCCACATGTTACCAGAAGTGTGGTCATCCAGCCACACCCACCTTTTGCTTCTTATTCTGTTTACCTTGTTTGTTGTCAAAACCCAGGGCTTTTTTTTTGTAGCAGGAACTCCTTTGCAAGTTAGGCCACACACCCCTAATGTAGCCAATCCTGATGAGTTCCTGCTGTTGGGTGTGGCCTATTATGCTAATGAGTTCCTGCTGGGCGTGGCCAACTTGGGAGCAAGCCGGAACTCCGTTCCTGTGCGTTCCTGCCCAAAAATAGCCCTGCTGCCATCAGTGGAAGCGGTCTGCAAGGCCCCCCCGAGTCAGGATTTGAACTCAGCTCTCCCCCGGTGCCAAAAGAAAAGTGACATTCCAAGTGCTGCTAAGAGCTCCTTTGTTCATACTGTGTCAGCTTAATGATATAGCAAGTTAATGACAGAGCCAATTCCAATATCTCAGCATATTAGGCCACACACCCCTAATGTAGCCAATCCTCATGAGTTTCTGCTGTTGGGTGTGGCCTATTATGCTAATGAGTTCCTGCTGGGTGCGGCCAACTTGGGAGTCAGCCGGAACTCCGTTCCCGTGCGTTCCTGCCCAAAAATAGCCCTATTCAAGGGTATATTTGCATTTTTGTCTGGTTTGTGGTAAGAGGGGATACAAAAACGGAACTCCCAGCCACCCACACAGGCCATATATTCTAAAGCAACAGCCCTCAGAGTGCACTTCATAAATGCTTCATTTCTATAATAAAGAATGTAGAGACTCAAGTGTGATGATATTACATCCCGTCCCGAACTTGGTAGCCTCTCCTCTTCCTCCATACAAATATAGCAAGATTGGTTAAGGTTCCTCAGCAGAGAGGAACCTTGCTGCAACCATCTGTGTGGAATCCCAGAGCCTCAGCAGGATGGACCCTGCCAACAACACATTATAAAGTAGCCCTGACCTGGATAGCCGAGGCAAGCCCAGTTTCATCAGACCTCGGAAGCTAAGCAGGGTCGACTCTGGCAAGTGCTTGGATGGGAGACCTCCTTGGAATACCAGCAGTCGGGACGTAGGGGGCAGGCTTTATTCAGCCACCTCTCTGAATATCCTCTAGGCCCCCAGTAGGGGTCAGTCACCAGAGGTCGCCATGACTTCTAGGTACACACGTGTGCGCGCGCACACACCAATGAAAAATACAAACAAATACCAACACACACCCCACACATTATAAAGTACACAGGTCTGGGATCCCCACTATGTTCCAGATGTTACACCATCACAAGTGAATTGCAGGTTCTTCCCAATTGTAGTACCTGCTTAGGGTTCGGGCCACAGTGCGAGGGGAGGAAGGAGTCTAGCCCTTCCCTGGGCTGTTTTCCCAACCCAAAATAGTCCTGGCAAGCAGGAATCGATACGGGTACCAGTATGTTTACAGGCACAGAGTGGCTGCCTGTAGCTTAAGTTGAGGAAATGGTACAGGGGGGAAGGATTAAACCTTCTTTCCCTTTGCGCTGCCATCAGCCTGCATGCATTTGATTTTTAGAGAGGGAAAAAAGGAAACCCACTGGGAGCTCCATTCACAGAATTCTCGGCATCCTGTGCAGTTGATCCCTCAATGTAATATAATTGGGCATAAATGAGTGTTTATTAGAAAATACAATTGTGTAGAATAAAGAGAGGATCGAGTTGCCTGAGAAAACAAGTCAGAAAAGGCCAGACTAGAGCCAAAGGTTCTTGGCACACTGCAAAGGGGAAGCCATGTTGGCCTACTTGAGACACACCAAGAGAGGGTCAGGGGGGGGAGAGGGGGACAACCTTATTGGCTTCTAGCCCAGGAAAGCTGAGGGCCTATTTGCCCCTTTCTCAATCTCCGTATGTCCTCAGTCACATAATCTCAGGACATAAGGACCCAGAAAAAGAAGAGAGAAGAAGAAGAGATTGGATTTATACCCCACCCTTCACTACCTGAAGGAGCCTCAGAGTGTTTTACAATCCCAAAGAGGCAAACATGACTATTTCCACTTGCCAGAACAGCACCTCCTCACTTCCTACGGCACTCAAAAGCCTCTGTGAGCAATGGACACTTTGGTAGGTTTGCCCCCACTGCAAGCTAGGTCTTGGGACCCTGCCCTGCCCCAGCTCATGTCACATGTATCATTCAGCAAAACCCTTGGGCTGAAGAGAGGGACTGGTCCAAAGTCAACCAGCAGAGTGGCGATTAGAATCTGGGTCTCTCAGATCCTGGTCTGACACTTTAACCGCTACACCACAAGAGGTCTCTTTGTTCATGCACAGATACCTAATCCACCCCACAACTTTGCTGCAGCCACCCTCCTTGTGCTGAGGGAAACATCCATTCACCCTGTCTGTGAATACAGTGCAATAGCTGCCTTGGTGGAAGAGTGCCAGCAGGGGTCATTTCGTAGAAAAAGAGCTAGGGGAACTCATTAGCATAACTCATTAGCATATGCCACACCCCCTGACATCAGGGGCCCGGCGGTGGACCTGCAAGGCCAGCGGGAGTGCGAGGAAGCCCCGCCAAGGCCCTCCCTGGCCCCAGGCAGGCAGGGGTGGGGAGAGGCAGGGAGGAAGCAACTTACCCTCCCTCTTCTCCTGCCTCCTCCTGGCTGAATGAGGGCTGGAAGCGGGGTGGCCGGAAGCAGGGGGCGGGGCTTCATCATGTGGCCCGCCCCCCTGCAGCTCACCCGGGGGAACTGCGTTCCCCCGCGTTCCCCCCCGAAATGACTGTGCCAGTATGAATGAGACAAGTTGAACTCAATGCCGTAGAACTGTCTGTGGGGTGGTGGTGGGTGAGGAGATTCCCTGACCGATCTAAGCTTTGGGAGGCACAGGGAGCCTCAGGGCACCACGAGATCTCACAAGCCTGTTCTTGCATAGGCACTTGAGAAACATGACAAGGTGGCCCCCCTCTGTACGCTGTCACATGCTAGTAAAGGGAGCAAGGCAGGAAGCTCCTGTCGTGGGGCAGATGCAGAAGCCACTAAACCGTGGGGCTCTAACCCTGCACAGTACCATCCGGCATCACAAACCTTGCTACCGATTCATGCAAAAGGATGCACATGGCCAAACCCCAGATTCGCAGCTTAAGTACAGGCAGGGCCAAGAGGGCATTTGGCTGGCGTGCAGAAAATGAGGAACCACAGAAATGAAAGCGCCTCGACTGCATTGCCAGCAGCTTCTGAAACGGAGTGCGAAGCGTCTGCAGACCCGGTGGGTAGCGTTCTTCTTGCGTTCCCCTGGATTGTAGGCCGTTACGTTCAAGGGTCTAGTCCTCACTTTTGAAGTTCCCTGACTTTCTGCCCCAGTTCTTATCCCCACTCCCTTTCACCCCCTAGCCATGCTGAGACCCCCTTCCACTCACTTGAGGCAGTTCAGAAGCAGCAGCCTCAGGAGCAAAACTGCAGCTTGATTCCATACAACGGAAAGGTCTGGATGAAATGCATCACCCAGGGACACTGGGGACTCTTCTTCTTGGAAGGTTCCTAGGAGCAGGCCTGCATGTCTTGTGACCCACTGAGCTCATCGTAGACGCCCCCCCCCCCCAGACATGCAGAGTGCCTCACTATGGCCTCAGTGCATTTATCTTTTCTGCTGCCAGTGTCTCATGCTCTACTTGAGAGAACATAAGAAGAGCCGTGCTGGATCAGACCAGTGGTACATCTCGTCCAGCATCCTGTCCCACACAGTTCCTCTGGAAGGCCAACAAACAGGACCCCCTGATGTTGCCTCCTCACAATGATATCCAGGGGCCTGCTGCCTCTGAAGGTGGAGGTTTCCTTCATTCACCATGGCTAGTAGTCACTGATAGATCTATTCTCCATGAATCTATCTAATCCCCTTTTAAAGCTGTCTACGCCTGTGGCGGCCGCCCACCACTACATCCTCTGGCAGTGAATTCCACATTTTAATCACTCTCTGTGTAAAGAAGCATTTCCTTTTGTCCGCCCTGAATTTGCTGCCCATCAGCTTCAGATGCAGAACAACTGTGTCTCTAAATCAAGTCACTGCACCGTCTAGCATTAGGGGAACCAGGAGTCCAGAGGAAAAGACCTGCAGTTCAGTTCTGGGGCTCCCATTCCAGAAATTACCCACTGATATGTGAAATCTGATATTTTGGGACTGCCAGACATGCTGAACTACCCTCATGCACATCCTAAAAAAGCACTTTCACCTGTCTCCCTGAACACCTTCCAGCCTCTGCCATTGAGAAATCACATATTTTCCAAAGAAATAAAATGCCTTCTTTTTAAAATAAGCACACAAGCGAGCTGATCAGCGTTTCCACAGCAACTGGCCTTTGCAACAGCCAGAGACTCCTTTTGCCGGAGCAAATCCCAGACAACAACCGAGGAGGAGACAGTCGGCCTTAGTGTACTACGCCGCCGCCGCCGCCGCCGCCACCACCTGCGAGAGCCAATGAGGACTCCATTGCCAAGCCATCTCCATGGCAACCAGCCAAGTCGGTTGCCACAACCATCTGTTTGTCAGCCGCCCTCCTCAGACAACAGGCAGCCAGGCTTCAGAGCGAGTGTGTGGGTGGGTAGGCTTAGCCGGAGCGCCTGCGAGTGGGTGTTGTGTTGTGTGTCTGTGCGTGAAAAAAGAAGGCTGCGAGTATTCCTGACGTAAGTGAGCACAATTTGGTGTCTTGTGCGAGACGCCAGGCGCGTTCATTGAGGGTTATGTAAACGGGACTCTTCCGATTGCTTGAGATTCTAAATTTATGGCTGCCAGGCCTGAGCAAAAGGGGAATGGGATGGGTTAGAAATGCACACAGACACACAGGGTCACAGCGACTTAGGAATGCATTTAGCGGGTTAGGACTGGCACGCTAACAGAGGCAAGGAGGCATCTAGTCCCAAAGGGACTCTCAGTCCTGCAAGCTGAGAGTGGGAGAAACAGGGGACTGCTATAGGTGACCCAGGCAAGTGAGACAAGCCATACACTATGCAAGGCAAGGCAAATCCCCCTGGATCACCAGCCAATTTGATGGGGAAGTGACTGGTGCAATAAAACAGAAGTCCAGTGGCACCTTAAAGACAAACACAATTCATTCCAGCATGAGCCTTCATGGAATAAATGCTGGTAGTCCTTAAGGTGCCACTGGACTTCTGTTTGGTTTTGCTACAATTGACTGAAATGGCTATCCCTCTGGAATTACGGTGGAATAAGAACACAAGAAGAGCCCTGCCGGATCGAAGCGGTGGTCCATCTAGCCTGGCATCCTGCCTCATAGGGTAGCCAATCAGTTACTCTGGATGGCCAACAACAGGGCAGAGAGGCCAAGGCCTTTCCCTGATGTTGCCTCCTGGCACTGGGATTCAGAGGTTGACTGCCACTGAACATGGAGGTTCTCTTTAGTCACCATGGTGAGTGATGGACCTCTCCTCCATGAATTAGTCTTTCAAATCTCCATCTCAGTAACTAGTCAGTCTCTTCACAAAACCCTTCCTTTGGCACTGTCCTCTTCTGAAAAATTCCACTGCCCCTCTAATGGCTCCCTGATAACGCAAAGGAAAAGGGGAAGAAGAGGGAACTGAGCCAAGATCCTATGAAGAGCCAAAGACAGCCCCCCCGACCCCCCAATACGACACCTATTTTGGGCTGCAGGGACATGCTTCTACGGTGATAGCACCCACATGGTTAGCACCCAACCAGCTACACAGAGAGAGGGCTTTAAAGGGAGAGGTGCAAAATTGTTTACTCTTTCTGCTCAGCCGGTACTGGGGAACACAGAAATGCAGGATGAAGATTTCTCCAGCTTGCTACTTCTCCAGCTTGGTCCTTGAGGGATGATGAGAAAGGAGTTGTGATGGGCAATGAAAGGACGGAGAGTGAGCAAGCAGGGTGTAAAAGCATGCTTGAGGATACAAGCGCATCGGCAAGGTGGGTGTCAGCCTTCATGCCCATAAGGGGAAAACAGCCCAACATCAGATAAAGGAAGAATCCACAGAGCATGTTTCCCTTGCTACTGACCAACCACGTCCTGCTCCCACATATCAGAGACTCGGGGAACAGGGCACATGCTCCCCCTGAAAAATGACTTCTAGACGGAGGCTTCAGATGCAGGAACTCTCTTTGCAGAAACACAGGAACTCTCTTTGTGCATTTGCTGGAGTCTGTCCACTGTGCTGGCAGGGGCACTGGAGGGGGGGACGGGGACCCCGGTCTTCCCCCCTCCAGGGCATCCCTTTCCCTCCCACACCAGCTGCCCCACTGCAAGCTGCCTGCAGCCCGGTCTTGGAACTCGGCCAGAGCAGAAGACACAGCCATAAACAGATAAGTAATAGCTAAATAAATTGTGTGTAGCTGGGGACCAGATTGCCTTTGACCTGCCAGACGTCCGCTTCCTCTGCCTGGACTGATTGCTGCTTCTGTTCAGCAGCAGTCCTCATGGCATGCTCTGCTGTACGAAATGTAGAAGAGAAAGGCTCCCTGCTTCTCAAGGTACGTTATATGGACAACAGAAGGTTGCCTGGGAGAAACCAGGAATTCAGCATGTACAGAGGAGACAAGGCAGACAGCAGTGGAGGCGCAGGTAAGGTTAAGGCCAGGGCAGTCTGGGAAGGCTTTGCATTCCCAGAGAGAAGGGGTGTGTGTGAATAGGACATGAAAGATGAAGGACAGAGCAGAGGAAAAGGGTCACGGGCAGGTGAGCTTGGGCAAAGGGAAAGGACAAGCATAGAGACTGAAAAAAGCAGAGGACTAGAACTTTGGGGAGGAAACACAGAGCATGGCTAGAGTGCTGGGCTTGGGTTCAAATCTCCACTCCACTGGGCAGCCTTGAGGCCATCACTCTCCTTCAGCCTCACCTACTTCCCCTGCCCTTTCCCTAAGGAGCTCAAGGTGGAATACACATCTTCCTTTCCCAAACTATCTTCACAATAACCCTGTGAAGTAGATCATGATGCGTAGCCACGTTTGGCTGTAGCAGCGGAAAAGAGCAAGAGTCCAGGAGCACCTTAAAGACAAACAAAATTTGTGGCAGGGGATGAGCTTTCGTAAGTCACTGCTCACTTCTTCGGACACAGCTAGAATGTGAGCCCATCTAGCTGTATCTGAATAAGTGAGCCGTGACTCACAGAAACTCATCCCTTCCCACAAATTTTGTTCATTTAAGGTGCTACTGGACTCTTGCTCTTTTCTACTGCTACAGACAAACACGGCTACCCATCGTGATCTACATCAGAGGGTTACTGCGAGAATAATTTGGGAAAGGAAGACGTGTGTGCCGCCCTGAGCTCCTTGGGGAAAGGATGGGGGGAACGCGCTAGACGGATGGATGTGTTTAAGGAAAGGATTCGTGCAGACAGGAGAATGGTAGAGAAAGAGGAGCTGAGCAGAGAGGTATGGTGAAGCCAACAGAGAGGGGAAAGATGGCACAAGAACAACGTGTGACACATACGGGTTTTAGCAGGGAGTTCGGAGAGAGGGGAGTGGGCTTTGATTCGAAAGGGCGAGGAGACAAGACTTAGGGAGCCCTCTTACCCATTGTGGGCACATCATCAACAGCCTCCCTAGACACCCAGGCATGCACACACACAAAGGCACAGCTTCCACTGAGAAATTGTGCCCAGCCCCCAAGCCAATGCTCCCTCTAAGCTGTGGAGTCCTGTGAGCAAAAATTCTACCTTGTGACCTACTGGCATTAAAGTTGTGAGCAGGTGGTTTGGCTACTGCATAAACTAGTTTGCTCTGGAGCCATCCTTTGTGAACTAAGACAAAAATGTGTGAGCTGAAGGCTACAAAACTGTGAGCTAGCTCACACTGACTCAGCTGAGAAGGAACACTACCCCCAACCCACCTGCGAATAATCATCCTAATCACAGTGATGCTATCTAAATGCTCAATATTCTTCATGCACATTATCGTGATAATTCGTACAACAGCCGTGCATGGGAGGACAGTATTACCATACTCTTGTGATGGTATGGCACCAAATTTATTATTTATTTATTTATTGGGATTTTTACCCCGCCCTCCCCGCAAAGCGGGCTCAGGGCGGCTTACAAAGCAGAGGAGGGTGAGGAAGAAGACTTGCCCGACGCCGTGGGATGAATTTCAGGGTTGAGGCCAGCATGGAACTTCCCAGCTCACTCTTTTAACAGAATGGTATGGAGTTTGGTTAGCGTTTCAGGCTAGGATCCAGGGGACTCACGATCAAATCCCCTCTCTGTGACGTGACCTTGGTAGCAGTCACCCTCTCTCAGCCTAACTTAGGAGCGTGGACTCTAATCTGGGAGAACCAGGTTTGATTCCCCACTCCTCCACAGTGTAGCTGCTGGTGTGACCTTGGGTCAGTCACAAGTTCTCTCAGAGCTGTTCTCTCAAGGGCAGTTCTGGGGAGAGCTCTCTCAGCCCCACCTACCTCACAGGGCGTCTGTTGTGGGGAGGGTGGGAAAGGGATTGTAAGCCACTCTGAGACTCCTTCAGGTAGTGAAGGACGGGGTATAAATTCAGTCTCTTCTTCTTCTGCCCCTCCCCACAACAGACACCCTGTGAGGTAGCCAGAGTAATTAAAAAACATTGCAGCACAGCAGTGTAGCATTGGCAAACAAGGACTAGCCCCTTCCCCGTTCTGTTTAGGTGGTAAGCCCTGATTGGCCTTCTTACCTTCACTGCAAAACTTGCCCTGGAAGCCGGTGAGGCTGCAGTCACACTGCACTTCACTGTTGACCACAGTACAGATCCCGCCATTGACGCAGGGGTTCTGTTTGGCACACAGGTACTCCATGTCGCTGCGGATGCCCTGGCTGCCCAGGAGGGCAGGGGGCATGTCCCCCACCTTGAGGTTGGCCACCATTCCGCGGAAAGGCATCTCGTACTTGACAGTGCTCAGGGTGAGGGCCGAGAGGCGGACGTCTGGGGGGATGCCCCCCACGAAGAGGTCACTCTCCACCGTCATGTCACGCCGCTTGGACTTGACCTCAGCCACACGGGCCTCGCCATCCACCACCAGCATGGTCTCGCGGTAGTTGCGTGTCAGGAGCACCATGTGCCACCGGTCGTCGTTGATGGGCGTCTCCAGGTGCAGGCTGGCAGGCTCAGCACAGGAGATGGTGAAGCGCAGGCGGAACCGCCCTTCCAAGATGAGCAGCTCCAGGAAGTCGCAGTTGCCGCCATCATCCAGATACAGAACCAGTGCCCGTGACACGTTGGTCTTGAGGCTGAAGCTCAGCTCCCCTGAGGAGCTGGCGTCCCACCGGGCGTAGCGAGCCCACTGGCCCGTTGCGCCCCCAAACTCCAGGGCCGCTCCGCCTGCCCCCGAGCTCAGCATCGAGGCCACCAGCAACACCAAGGGCAGCAGACACACCAGTTTCGCCATGGCAGCCCTTCTGTCTTCCTTGAGGCAAATGGCGCCCCCTTGGGACACCCCTCAGATCCACATTAGACGGGAGGGCTTCTGGCTGTGAGGAACGGAACAGGATCTTGAGAAGAAGGGGGTCTCTCCTCCTCAACAAAGGAGCCCACGGGGACTGAGGGGGGGCCCTCCTACCCAGAACATGTACCCCCAGAACAGAGTCCACAAAGGTCCTTCCGGCTCCCCCGTCCCCCCCCCCCGAGAGCCGAGGCGACGCTCAGCAGCTGCTTACAACATCTTCATCCTGTCAGGCGTGGGCTGGGCAGAATTTCTCCCGGAAGGAGGGTGGCAGGTCTGAGATATTCCCTTGGGGGGGGGGCAAGAAACCGTTTGCAGGGAGCAGCTGCCCCAGCTGCCCCTCCCGGCTGGCTGGCTTGCATTCAGTCGGGAATGTGCATGGTAGGACGTGCAGGCCTAGGAGTCAAAAAGAAGGGAAGGGGGAGAGACAAAACAGAAAGCGGTTAGCTCCGGTGCTGAAATACAAAATTCCAGCCCTTAGACATTATCAGGGCCTTCCCTGAACAGCCACAAATATAAATAACCTGAGAAATTAGGTCTTATTCCTCTCCCCAACATGCCTCACATCAGAATTCCTAAAGCAAAAGTATCCTGACCTGAACAGCTCGTCAGATCTTGGAAGCTATGCAGGGCCGACCCTGGCAAGTACTTGGATGGGAGACCTCCGAGGAATACCAGGGCCCGGACGCAGGGGCAGGAAATAGCAAGCCACCTCTCTGAAACATCCAAGCCCCACTAGGGGATGCCAGAAGTCAACTATGACTTCCAGGTACACACACACGCACAAATACTCAACACACACACACATATTCCTAAAGCAAAAGCAACTGGGGCTCACACACCCCTTTGCCCCCTAATTTCTGCAGGAAGAGGAAGAGGAGGATGAAGAGAAGAGGAAGAAGAGGAAGAAGAGGAGGAAGAGGAAGAGGAAGAGGAAGAGGAGGAAGAAGAAGAAGAAGAAGAAGAAGAAGAAGAAGAAGAAGAAGAAGAAGAAGAAGAAGAAGAAGAAGAAGAAGAAGAAGAAGAAGAAGAAGAAGAAGAAGAAGAAGAAGAAGAAGAAGAAGAAGAAGAAGAAGAAGAAGAAGAAGAAGAAGAAGAAGAAGAAGAAGAAGAAGAAGACACCCTGTGAGGTAGGTGGGGCTGAGAGAGCTCTGAGAGAAACTGCTCTTTTTCAAGAACAGCTGTGCCAGAACTATGGCTTGCCCAAGGTCATCCAGCAGCTGCAAGTGGAGGAGTGGGGAATGAAACCCAGTTCTCCCGGATTAGAGTCTGCCCACTTCACCACTACACCAAACTGGCTCTCTACACCAAAAACACTCTGTATCTGCTCCAAGGAAATTTATGAATTTTATTTAAACATAGTTTCAAATAGCAGCTTTTCCATCGTCAGTTGTTCAAGAAATTACATTTTGCACAGTTCCCTAATTGTTTGTTACAATCTTAGCCAGATAGGCTAGGAGTAGAATTTTGTGCAACAATAACCTATCTCACCACTCTTGAAGCACTTGTAAGGAGGACGAAGATGACAGCCCTCTGGGTTCCTATGGAGACAAAAGTTGGAACAAGGAGACGGGAGCGTACTCCTGTCTCTCTTGACCCAACCTCCATGCCGCCCAGTTTTCTCCTTTTATGTTTTTCCTCCTTGCCTATCCTATTTCCCCGTTAACCAATCAGAAACCCTGACCTTCAATTTTTTTCCAATCAATTAGAATTGTTCATATTATCTCTTCTGACCTTTAAACAAAATAGTTGTTATTGCTAGTTCGTTCTTCCCAGGGCTTCCCATCTTTGGAGTTCCCCTTTTTCGCTAGGGCCATCTTGACCCTGTGCTATGTCCTTACATAAGATTTCTTGTGCCAAACCCTAATTTGAACCTATTTAGTTCTAATGTCCGTCCTTGATTCTGGAAAACACCTTACTTCTCCGAGCATGGCTAAAACTCCCATAAACTTTATTCCCATGATTACATAAGGTGTGCATAGTCTAAAGTGCTTGAAGTATAGGTACTTAAATGTAAGGGAAATCTGAGTGAAAAGAAAGGATTAAAGTATTGTCCTATGCAGGATTTTTGTTCAGCAATAGCATCGTCCCCCGACCTCCTCCCATCTTCGGCCAATGTTGTATATATTTAGTTCAGTAATTATTTACTTAAAGAAGCTTAATAGGCAAACCAATTGTCCTGCCAATAAGACATCTGGTATTTGCAGCATAAACCAGTGAAAAGATTCTTGCGAGTCCTTTTTAGCAAAATGGCTTTTGCAAGTTCAACGGCCTGATCTTTCCAGGCCTGACGCCTGAACCAATATTTCAGGTTCATGGCTGGTGAGAAGCAAGCTATATCCCTTTTCCTGAGAGGCCTTTCCGTAAATCCTTACAGACTCCCCCCCGTTTCATACAAGACAGCCCTCCGGCTGTCGCGTATGAATACATATTCCACAAGCTGACCAAACCTTCTGGTTTGCGCTATCTAGGAGCGGGGTACACAGCCGTGGAGCACATGGTCCTGGCCTTACCTCAAAGAGCTCGCGCCTTAAAGATCTTGCACTTGTCGTACCTTTGCTCTGACCCAAAGGACAACTGCCAACATTAGACGCAAAAGAATGGCCTCAATTATTAAGATAACAGTAATGGGATGAGTAAGAAGTCTGAGGACTCCTGCTGCAATAGGACTTAAATTGTAAAAGAAAAAGGAAGACCAACAAAGACGCACCGCCTAGTGTCTCTACTTCCTCTGCTATCTGTAAAACTTATTCAGCCTGCCCCTCCCCCCAATCAGGGCTAAAGCAGACATACATTATATGTTTTCCGCTCCCAGCTATTTTCTGAAACTCGATTCTTAGGTATACAGAGGTCTGATCTAGGTCAAGGCCACGGCATGGAGAGTTAAGTTTCACCCCCACCTTGACCTATTTTTCCTACTTTGAAATGGCCCCAGGGAGCAGTAACTGGAAAAGAGGAACAACAATTTCAAAATAAATAAATATAACTTCTCAGCTGAGCATCTAAAACTTTAGCTGGTGGTGCTTGTCCTATCACAGCAAAGGGAGAAATTGCACTAACTGGACTCCTCACTGGCATGTGGTTATTGAAGACACAGGGACAAACCAAACACGCACTGGAATTTCTGTACCCAGAACACAGAACGCCCAGCAATTTTTTAAACAGAGTTATCAAGCACATGGAATGTTGAATGGTATAGTATAACCCTCTCTCATCGGACCTCAAAAGCTAAGCAGGGTGGATGGGAGACCACCAAGGAAGACCCTGCAGAGGGAGGCACCAGCAAACCACCTCTGCTTCTCACTTGCCTTGAAAACCACTTGCTGGGGTTGCCATAAGTCGTCTGCGACTCGACAGCACTTTACACACTCGCATCAGGCTCATGGTGGCCTGATTCAGATTGGGGCCATGATGCAAGGAGCTTATTTATTCCGATTTACCTTAACGGAGCAAACAGTGGCTCCATTTGGCAGCTGGGAATTGGGAAATTTTCCCCATTTGAGGGGCCATTTAGGTTGGGGAAATGATGCAGGAGAGATGGTTTAAACTCTCCAGCTCCTCACGCTGCAAACTCAACCCAAACTGGGCTTCCCAGATGCCTGAGAATTGAGTTTCTAAAAATGCCAGCAGCTCCAAACATGGAACTCCTAGTGAATGTCTGGTTTGGTCCTCCTCAGAGCAACAGGGGGACCCACGGTCTGACGATACAAGGCAGCTTCATGAACTCTTCTGATTCCCTGCCTTGACACTCTCAAGCCTACATTTGCAGTCATAGGGACCAGTAACCTGTTTTTTTTAAAACAGGTATCGATATTCAGGAAGCTGCATTTCCTTTCCGATAGCACATTCTGGGTTCCTGCTGGAAAGGATATCAGCCCTACTTGTAACTGCAACAAGGAAATGATCAGTTGGGCACCAGTTTGGGTTATGTGCCCAAACTTCCACTCTCTGAGAGCTCTTTCCTCCTACAGCCATTGCCCACCACCCCACCAACAGCCCTCCCCCACTTCTGCACTTCCAGCCGTTCCCCCTATTCCATTTCTGCACTCTTTGTACCGGGGAGGACTGCGTCCTTCCCCCACCTATGCAGGATTGGGACCCCAGTGTCACTCAACAGCGCTAATGCAATGCAAATTTCATTCCCATCAAATTGCCTTTTTGGAATGATTACCCTTGCAACTGACTGTCAGAGAAGCAATTTATCCCCCCCCCCACGCCTGCTGCTCAGGGAGGAGGGTGCATTTGCATCTTGTTACTGCATAAGAGCATGATTATTTATAGCATGGGGGGGATGTACTAGAGGGAACGGGGACAGGGTGGGGGAGCAAAGGCCGGGAGAAAGTGGAAGGGAAGAGAACTCCTCCGCCCATCTTGGTAAACCCCCCCCAACCCTGTATTCCAAAGGGTGGTGGCGGCTCCCCTTTCAACAGCAGAGGGGGCACAAAAGCATTCCCCGATATCTGTACAGGGTTTTTTCCCCTTTTAATTTTAAAACATCTGTCTCACCTGACAGGTTCTAAGAGGTCTCAGGGCAGCTTACCAATAATCATTAGGCCCAACAACAAAAAGAAAAACCCAAGGAAATACATTTTGGCTTGGCTGCTTATCGGAGACCTGAGGCAACTGCAGAGGGGCTCCCAGCACGGCAGCTGGCGAGACCAGATACCAAGTCCGACGGGCTCCCAAGCCCAGAGCAAGAATCCCCCCCCCTTCCCTAATGCCTCTTTCGGAGCACCGAAGCCAACTTAAACAAGCACCCTTTGGGTGGCAGGGAGGGGCCGGTCTCCATAGCAACACCAGGGATACGGCATCATGCAAATGAGCAGCACGGCGGGGTTATTTATAAATTCTCCCTCGTCTGCTGCACCTCATTGGGTAATGGGCATAATTAACATTCGGCTTCTAATTAGCCAATCAAATTAAATTCCACACCTGCAATGGGTTCTTGATTGAAGCCTGGGCTGCAGCCTTTTCCTCCCCCTCCCCCGGCCGCGAAGGGGCTGCAGAACATCCAAAGCCAAAGGCCACCCTCTCCCCAATGCCACTTTCCCCTCCTCTCCCCCTCCCCTCAGTCCTCCTCTCCACCCCTGCCCAAGGGCCGCGGAGGTCAAACCCTCCACTTAATACCCCCCAAAGGTTAGGCATGGACTCGCAGATTCACAAGGCGACAGACCCAAGATGCAAAGCCTCCTGTCTGTACCACACAAACACACACACACACAAAAGGAGATTGTGACTTCTGTCATTATTATGAGTATTATTGCTGACCAGGCATTGAGCAAAAGGGGGGAAAGGTAACACCAAGGTTGACATCTGAAAAGGAGACACCCCCGGACGCAACAGAATCACACAAGCAAAAGGCTGTCACATTCATGCCCAGTTAAGAACGTAAGAAGAGCCCTGCTGGATCTAGTCCCGCATCCTGTCTCACACTGGCCAACCAGTTCCTCTGGAGGGCCAGTTGTTGCTGTTCAGTCGCACAGTCGAGTCCGACTCTTCACGACCCCATGGACCACATCATGCAAGGCCCTCCTGTCTTCTGCCGTCCTCTGAAGTTTGCTCAATTTCATGTTCGTTGCATCTCATCCTTTGCCATCCCCCTTCTTCTTTGACCTTCAGTCCTTCCCAGCATCAGGGTCTTCTCCAGTGAGCGCTCCCTTCTCATTTGGTGGCCAAAGGATTTGAGCTTCAGCTTCAGTATCTGGCCTTTCAGGGAACAGTCAGGGTTGATTTCTTTTAGGACTGACTGAGGGCCAGCAACAGGGCATAGAGTTGTGTGTGGGGGGGTACCACAGTCCCTCACATGGCATTTCCCTTCCCCTCTACAGCAATGCAGACAAAGATAGGCACAAGCCACAGGCAGAGAGAGAACACCAGCATTGCCGGGGAGGGGGGGACCAGAGGTATACACATGAACACACATGAAGCTGCCTTGCATCGAATCAGAGCACTGGTCCATCAAGGTCAGTCTAGAAGATAACAGCAGCATACCTAGTCTCATCAAGCATCTTGTAGGTGTGTGTTCTTCTGAATGCTGAAGGGGACAAGAGGGCATATTTGTTTGGGCCTCATGGTGCAGCCCTGAACACACATGAACACATAAAGCTCCCATGTACCAAGTCAGACCATTCGTCTATCAAGAGCACTACTGCTTATTCCAACTGGCAGTGGCTCTCTAGGGCTTCAAGTTGAGGTCTTTCGCATCACTTATGGCCCGCTGTACACTGCATTGGTCAGGCCGCACCTGGAGTATTGTGTGAAGTTCTGGAGGCCTCACTTCAAAAGGGATGTGGGACAGACTGGAGCTGGTGCAGAGGAGAGCGACGAGGATGATCAGGGGCCTGGAGACCAAGCCCTCTGAGGAAAGGCTGAAGGACTTGGGAATGGTCAGTCTGGAGAAAAGGAGGCTGAGGGGGGACATGATTGCTCTCTTTAAGTATTTGAAGGGCTGTCCCTTAGAGGAGGGCAGCAGAGGATAGGACTCGCAATTCCTGTTGGCAGCAGAGGATAGGACTCACAATAATGGGTTTAAATTAAGGGCAGGAAGGTACCAGCAGCTGGATCTTAGGGGAAAAAAATTTACAGTAAGAGTTGTGCCGCAGTGGAATCAGCCACCTAGGGAGGTGGTGAGCTCCCCCTCAGTGGCAGTCTTCAAGCAGCGGCTGGACAAACACTTGTCAGGGATGCTCTAGGCGGATCCTACATTGAGCAGGGGGTTGGGCTAGATGGCCTGTATGGCCCCTTCCAACTCTATGATTCCATGACCCTTAGCTGGAGATGCCAGAGATTGAACCTGGGATCATCTGCATGCAAAGCTGATGTTCTCCCACTTAGCCCCGTGGTGGGCTTGCTGCAAAGTAAGCAACTCCCAAGAGGGAATTGAGAAGGGATAGTTGGTTATTTTAATTAAATCAGCAAACAAAAACAAATGCCTCCAGGGCTAGGGTCTCTAGTCCAACTGGGGTGAAATCTCTCTACCCTACCCTAACGAAACTCATCCATCAGGCCTGGAGCTGGAAGGGAAATGATACCTGCCATGTCCACCAGAAACTAATTCCACACAGGCAAATGCCTTTCTTCCCCCCCCCCCACCCAAGCAGGGCTCCTGTGCCATAATGGCAGCAAAAGAAAGGCAAAATTCAACAGATGAAGTTGCAGCGCTGAGGACAACTTTGCTGATGATTTTCACACAGACAGTAGGGACACAGGCGTTCTACCAGAAGGGAAGATGCACCAGTCCTATGCATACCACCCAACCTCCAATGTCTTCTAGCCGGGGCAGTTCCCCAGCATTGGGACAGGTGGAAAGCACCATTCCAGAGTCAAACTGGAAGTGCTGCGACACTCACAGATAAGCCAGTCCTCCCTGAAGTCTGAGCAGGAGGAGTCAGGGCAATGAAGCCACAAGTCCCTTGGGACCTACAATGCCCCCTGTTCAGGTATTTCCATGTCAGGTATAGCCAGGGGTTTAGTGTGTCTTCCAGTCACGTCAACAAAATGCACACAAATGAAGTCTGTTGGAACTGGATGCTTTGTGTTGCCCCATAAGAAATGGGGGAAATCCTTTGCCAGGAAAGTTTATGTTGGAAAGAGTTGCTGAGCTTCCAGATGAAGCCGTCACCCAAGATCCCTCAGGACAAAAGTGCCTCTGAGCACACACAGAATACCTTTGCCTTACCTAATCACAATCAAGAACTGGACCGGAAGGAAACATAGCAAGGCTGGGTCCCAGATGTCCAGAAACCAAAGCGCTCTGGCACATCTGTTCTCAGAAATTAAGCTGGACCACAAACGCTGCTAGCCCAACACAAAGTTTGCTGGCTAGCGTGCACACATGGCCCTTTCTTAGGAGTCTGTGACACAGACTGAAATACATTTTTCCCACCTGGAAGAAATTTCCAAGCTGGTGGCTGCTGAGAGATTGTTTTTACAAACTCCAAGCCTGAACTGGACATTGTTTCTGCCCCACCAAGTAGGTACAAGCAGTGCATGCTTCATGCCAGTACTTGGGGAGTAAAAAGACAGCCAGGTGGGAGTGCTGCACCAGTGCATACGCGAACACATCCCTGCAAATAAACGGCCTTCGTGGTCCATGCTCAATAATCCAGAGATCTTACTCCCTCCCTTTCCATCTCGTTCTAATCAGAATTTTCATTTTGTTCCTAAGCAACTATTTGCCCTTCAACCACACTGATTACAGTTATGGCAAGACTGCCAAAGATATGCTTTACAGGTTGACTTAATTCGCACTAAGCCACGGCAACTGGACCTCAGCTTCCTATGCAGCAGAGCTCCACAATTCCTATAGGCGTCTAATCAGATTGCCAGTGATCTGGACAGCACCTACCACCCATTTGCCATTGTGCAGGTATCACCTAAAGTGGGGCTATGGCTCAGTCACAGAGCGTCAGCTTTACATGCCAAAAGTCCCCCGGTAGGCAAATTAATGGAGGAGAGGTCCGTCAGTGTTTACTTGCCATAGGAACTAAAGGGAGCCTCCATGTTCAGAGATGGTAAACCCCTGAGTGCTGATGCTAGGGGAGTAGCACTGGAGGAGGGCCTTGGCCAATATGCCCAGTTCATTGGCTCTCCAGAGCAACTGGTTGGCCACTGTCTGCAAAGAAATGCTGGACTACATGGCTCATTGGTTTGATCCAGCAGGGCTCTCCTTACACTCAGGATCAATTCATGGTATCTCCAGTTGAAAGGACTGGGCAGTAGGTGATATGAAAGACCCTGGAAAGCCACTGCCAGTCACAGCAGACCTTGCTAGACCAAAGGTCTGATTCAGTATAAGGCAGCTTCATGCGCTCATACAATTTTTGGGGTGGAAGCATGGCCCAGTGGTAGAACATCTGTTTTGCATGCTGGAGGTCCCTGGTTCAATCCCCAGCATCTTCAGTTCAAAGGATGAAGCAGAAGATGATGTGAAAGACCTCTGCTTGACACTCCGGACACCCACAATCACAGTAGACAAGACTGACTTTGATGACCCAAAGGTCTGATTCAGTAGAAGCCATTTCTATGAGTCCATGTGAAGTCACCACCACAGACGCAACAGCCCTCTGGGACTCTCCACCATCCCAGTGTTCCCTCTAAGCTGAGTTAGTGTGAGCTAGCTCACAGTTTTTTAGCCTCCGGCTCACGCATTTATGTCCTAGCTCAGGAAGGAGGGCTCCAGAGCAAACTAATTTATACAGCAGCCAAATCACTCGCTCACAACTTCAGCGCCAGTAGCTCACAAAGTAGAATTTCTGCTCACAAGGCTCCACAGCTTAGAGGGAACATTGATCACCACCCCAGATTCCTCCATTTGTTCTCTCCTGGCCAGTCCATGTTCCATATCTATTTCTAGAGGTGTTGTCACCAGGCTAAATAATGGTGGATGGGTAGAGTGGACAGGTGGGGAGGGAAAGTGGCTAGTTCTAGGCCTCTGTAGAGGGGAGGGCACACCAGGGAGGATGGTGGCAGTACATGAAAACGTGGACTTTGGAACACAGCCACTATCAAAAGCATAAAAAGCAAGCCAAAGCTGGGAGAAGAATCTGGATGTCAAATTTCCCCGACAACTCAATCTGCCTTTCCCCAAACTGGCCATTTGGGATCTCAGCAGCAGAACATTCACTTTCCATGCAGAAGGTCCCAGGTTCAATCCCCGGCATCTCCAGCCAAAAGGATCAGTCAGTAGCTGATGTGAAAGACCTCTGCCTGAGACCCCGGAGAGCTTCTGCCTGGTGGAATAGACAAGGCTAACCTTGATAGACCAATGGTCTGACTCAGAGCAAAGCAGCTTCAGGTATTCGTGCAGTACTAAAACCTAAGAGTTCTAGTTCCCACCGTGCCCCTGTGTCAGAAGCAATTTGTGAAATTAAATTTGAGGCAGAGTTTGTTTTCAGCACTGGCACGTGTGAAGGAACAAGAGTTCAGGGATGCAGCTTTGCTCATGTAAGGCGGGGAGCTCCCCCTAACCTCCCCCATTGCCTCTGAGCACATGCGCAGTCTCTCTGCCACTGGAATGATGAGAAACAGCCTCTGGCAGGCATGACTTCGGAGCAGGCTTGAGTCTCAGAACCGTTCGTTTCAGAAAATAAACAATGGCTACAGCCCGCTGTGAATAATCAGACCTTCCAAGCAGCCAGTGATACAGACACATCAGGGCGGCGGGGGAGGGGGAGATGCACAGCAGCACAGAGTTCCAGAGGAGAACATGATGCAGGGCTCTTCCCACCACTGGCACATTCGAATCCTGCTGCGTCGCTGTTGACTCTTTGCCAGCTGCCGTCACACCCTCTGCAGCTAAGGTTTTCCCTCGAGGCGCCAGCCAGCGTCTCCCACTCCCGTGGCTTTGGCATGCCATGTCAGCCCCAGGGTGTCTCATCACATTAAGCATGTCGCCAAGCATGTGAAGACAAGTGTGAACAGCCTTCTCTCTCTCTCTCTCTCTCTCTCTCTCTCTCTCTCTCTCTCTCCCCCCCCCCCCTCCACTGCTTATCTGCTACCATCCCCAACCAGCCCTGGCAAAAAGCTCGGTAATGTGGTAGGTGAAAGTTCGGGGATGCAGCATCATTTCACGAAAAGTGGGCTTCATTTCCCCAGCCCATTGCACTGTGTCCCACAGTGGGACAGGAGCTCAGGCTGTGAATAGCCAAGGAACAGCCACGCACACACAACCGGACCAGTGCAACAACTTCGGCAAACGCACACATCCTTGTGCAATGTGCTGTGGAAAAGTTGCACACTCACCCCGAGGTTCCCCACACGAGGACACGGATGACTCAGTGTGTTGATTAGTATTCTGCTCTAGAACACTTGCAGCGCATTACCTTAATTATCTCATTTATAGTATGCCTGAGCCAGCTGTTTTTCCCAGGACATTCCGGGAACAGCTGTTGCAGACGGCACCTCATCCCAGATAAGCATCCCTGCTTAGAGTTCCACTTCTGGGTTTCATCTCTGTCAAATCAGGGCCTCATTTGAAAGCCAAACGAACCTTCCACTTTCCCGAAAAGAAGTCAACATTCTGTGGCTGAGCTTTCCTCCACACCCTCTGTAACATTTGTGCACATTTCAGAACATTACCACAGTTTTGTTTTTTTTTTGCCATCAAGTTACAGCCAACGTATGGCCACAAGGTAGGGTTTTCAACACAAGAGACAGTCAAGAGGTGGTTTTGCCATTGCCTGCCTCTGCACAGCAACCCTGGACTTCCTTAGTAGCCTCCCATCCAAATACTGACCAGGGCCGACCCTGCCTAGCTTCTGAGATCTGAGGAGATAGAGCTTGCCAAGGTTATCTAGGTCAGGGCCGCTGCAAAGTAGCCAACAGTTATTGGGGGAGATGGGGAGGGGGTGAAGAAGACAGGCTGCGAAATATCCAAGAGCAATCTTTAACACGGTAATCTGAAATATACACATGCCTAACAATCTTTCTCTCATCTGCTGTGTTTCAACCTCCCATTTTTTGGCTGGGGAATTAAAGCCAAAAAAGACAGGACTGATTCCAGCATGATAATTCCCCCCCACACACTGAGTCATAAATGGGAAAGATGTTCTGGCAGAGTATAAAATCCTTGTGGATTTCACATTCTGACACATTTTTGGAGGGGAATTCCCCCACGGAGAGAAAGTGGGGGATAACTACTTCACTGGAAATCAGCCACTACCCTCGTGACTTGCCTGAGGTCACCCTAGCAAGCATCACAGAAGACTTGAGACTTGGCCACGTAGCTTCATCAGCATCCAAACACCGGTGTTCACCAATCCCTGGCACATGTGGAGCCATGCCAGAGAAAACAGTGGCTTTGCGCTTGCGCAGATGAAATTTTCCCTCTCCAACCCCAACCAACAATCTCTTCCTAAGATACAGGAGGTAATGGGAAAGAGCTTGTGGGTCAGAAGAAAGTTAACTCCAAGCAGGCTTGGGAGCTCCAGCGGCTCATTTTAGAAACACTGGGAGCAGCCCTCCCCCACACACATACATCCAGCCCTGGACCCTATTGGTCCTGCTCACATGTTACAGTGAGTGCACACACGGCCTGCAAGCACATGCATACATCTGTGTGTAAAAAAAGAGCCAACACACATTCACTTTGCAGCTGAAACCAGGGCCCAGTACTTGGATAAATGTGCTGTTTCAATCACATGTCTAGCTCTACATGCGCAGAATGTAATGTGAGAATTACTAAATGCACATATAAAGGATAGTTGACTCAGGCAAGCCCGATTTTGTCAGATCTCGGAAGCTAAGCAGGGTCAACCCTGCCAAGTATTTTGATGGGAGACCTCCAAGGAATACCAGGGCCGGGATGCAGAGGAAGGTAATCAAGCCACCTCTCTGAAACGTTCAAACCCCACTAGGGGTCACCAGAAGTCGCCATGACTTCCAGGCATACAAGCACATACACACACACACAAATACCCACAAAAGCCCGAGAATAGTCAACCGTACACTGTACGTGATAGTCCTGTTCACACGTTACAGTGAACAGAAGAGCATAAGTGGAGCCCTGCTGGATCAGACCAAAGGCCCTTCAAGTGCGGCATTCTGTTCACACACTGGCTAACCAGCTGCCTCTAGGAAGTCCACAAGCAGGATAACCAGAGCAGCATCCCGCCCCCGCGCCTGTGCTCCCCCAGCAACAGATTTAAAGAGGCAAACAGTTCCTTTTTAAGAAAGAGCCAGTGTGCATTTAATCTACAAATGCAACCAGGGATCTGTACCTAGATAAATGTGGGGGTTCAGTCATAAATTCAGCTGTACATGCTTTGAATGTTAATATTTCCTTGACGAACATATAAAGAAAAATTAAGTGTACACTGTACACCGATCGCACGTGCGTTCACTGTCACTTGCGGATAGGGCGACTGTTCTTCTGCCCTTCCCTCAGTTCTTCTGTTCTCTGCTCCCACATGTTGCCACGAGACATTCTTCAAAATAAAGGCACCTCTTTCTGTCTGAGCACACAAACACCCTCCAGTGTCCGTCCCTCCCCTTTGGGGACCCTTTGATCCCGCTGCCCCAATGGTGTGTGTTTCACCTACAGGGTGCAATGAGCGACTGGCTCACAGGAGCCTGGGCCTTGCAAGGGGGGTGTGCGCGTGTGGGTGTGCTGTGCCCACAGTCCCATTCACTGCGCCTCCGTCCACAGCCTGGAGCAGGAAGAGCCGGGATCCAAGCAGCGGCCAGCTCTCCAACCTGAGCAGGAGCAGACAGCTGAGCGAGCTTCTCCACCCACAGTGTGCCTTCCCCCACGCCTGCAGCACCCGCTGCTATTAATAAAGGCTTCCGTCATGCCTGGGCAATGCTGGAACTGCCGATGGCATCGGCTACGGCGGAGCAAACAACCCAACAGCAGTTTAATCACCCGAGAGAGAGAGAGAGAGAGAGAAAAGAGAGAGAGAAGAGAGAGAGAGAGAGAGAGAGCACACTCCACTGCTCTGCCCCAAAACAACTGGACCAGCCTATCTCCAGAATGAGGAGAGTCCTGCTTGTTGTGCCACCTGTTCTATCACCCCCCCCCCACAAAGCCCTAAAATCACCAGCTCTTCATTCCCTCCCACAGCAGAAGAGTTGGAACCCAAACTCCCAGAACGTCCAGGAGTCCAGCATCCCTCCTCTGCAACTACAGTTGCCAACATCCAGGCAGGGCCCGGAGATCTCTTGGCATTAAAACCAATCTTCAGACGACGGAGACCAGTTCCCCTGGAGAAAATGGCTGTTTTGGAGGGTGGTCTCTATGGCATCCTGCCCTGCTGAGGTCTCTCCCCTTCCCAAACCCCAGCCTCCCAAGGCTCCACCCCACAAATCTCCAGGAATTTCCCAACCCGGAGTTGGCAGCCCTTCCTGCAGTGCACAGCTGTAGGCTTAAGGATAGCTCTGACCCAATAAAAATCCTCTTTCTTATCAACACTGGTTTACCAGACCTCTGCCTTCCTTCAAGAGCTTCATTCACACATACAAAAACACACACACTATTCCAGAGGAAGAGCCTAGGCGGAAGCCACACTAAGATGGAGGGCATGTTATATTTGAATCCACCCCATCCAAAACAAACCATGGTGGGCTACAGCCAATTCACCATGAGGAGAAAGAAATGGAAAGACTCAAAGAGGACTGGGTCCCTTTCCCCCCACTGTCCACCATCCTCCAGTCGCTCCACCCCTCACTTTTCTGCTCTTCCTTGCTTATTTAATTCAGTCTGCTTGCATCCAATCTTACAAGAAGCGCAAAAGAAACTGTTGATCTGCTCATTTTACTGTTTGAGGCCGCTGAGCCATGCACAGCAACAATTTACTGGTCCAGCGAGTTTCCAAGTTCCACAGAGTTTGCCTTCATGCACAAAAGAAAACACCTCACCCCGTAGTCGGCTAAAACCACCACCACCTTCCTACAGGCCTTTTCCTCCATACCCTTTGAAGCCTATGTCTATCACAACCAGGGTCAGGGCTATTTTTGGGCAGGAACGCACAGGAACGGAATTTTGGCCGGCTTCAGAGTTGGCCACACCCACTACATCTAAAACCTCTGTGTGTGTGGCTATAGAGGGAAGGCCTGGAGAGTGACCCCCCCGGTGACTCTGAGGCAGGCAGGCCAGAGGGGCCCCTGGAAGGATTGGGGAGGCATTTAAATGCCTCCCCATGCCTTCCCCGGCCTGTCCAAGGGCCGGCTTGCCTAGGCGCTCCACAGCCATGGGACGCCTGGGGAAGCCAAGGGAAGGCAATTTACACTGTCTTCCCTTGCCTCCAAGGGCCGGCTTGCCCAGACACCCCACAGCCGCGGGGCACCCAAGCAAACCAAGGGAAGGCATGGGGTGTGGCCTAATATGCTAATGAGATGTCAGGGTGTGGCCTAATATCCTAACGAGTTTCTGCTGTTGGGTGTGGCCTATTATACTAATGAGCTCCAGCTGGGCTTTTTCTACAAAAAAAGCCCTGATCACAACTTTCCCCCATCCTTACCTCAAGGAGGTCAATTTTACCCTCAAAACAACCCCATGGGGTAAGTTAGGCTGAGACACAGTGACCAGCCTGAGGTCACCCAGGAGGTTCATGGCGGATCAGGATTTGAATTTGGGTCTACTGGCTTTGCCTAGCTTCCCTCACTTGCCCCAGCTCTCACCATTGGTCATTACCCTTTTGGCTCTCCCATTCCACCCTCTGTTCTCCTCCCTCTGCCCGTAATGGTTACAACTTTAGGTTTATTTTTATTTATTTTTAGATATTTATACCCCACTTTTCTCCGCAACGGGGAAACCAAAGCAGTGTACAACACTGGGTGTGATCACACGGGCAGTTTAGCCCGACATAGCCATCCCTCCCCTCCAGATTAATTAGGCGCAGTCACACAGGGTGTGATCACACTGGCGTCTTGGCGTGATATGGCACTGCCTCTAATTGTACCGGTTTAAAATGTTGCATGGCATATCATCCAGACAGCACACCCAGCTGCGGGTTAGTCACGTGGCCGTCCCCTGGTCAAGCATCCACATTACTGCAGCACTTCAGCCATGGAGCTTGCTGCCTGGTCATTTTTTAAAATGCAGGTGGGCGCCTATGCACTCATGTACACGCATATGTGCTCTGCACACTCTGTGGCTGAGACGCTGCAGTAATGTGGATGCTTGACCAGGGCACGGCAACATGGGTGACCCACAGCAGGGTGTGCTGTCTGGATGATATGCCATGCAGCATTTTAAACCGGTACAATTAGAAGCGGCGTCATATCGCGCCAAACCGCCAGCGTGATCACACCCATTGTCTCTTCCCCGACCCCATCCACTTTATCTTCACAATGACAAGCCTGTATGCTCGGTGAGGCTGAGAGAGAGAGAGTGACTGACCTCAAGTCACCCAGCAAGATTTCCATGGCAGAGTGGGGACTCGAACTTGGGTCTCCCAGATACTAGTCCAGCACAATAACCACTACACCGTGCTGGCTGGTGGCAATAAAATTTGTACCACACTGCCAATTCCCTGGGATGGGGGTAGGGAATTTCTGGAGATTGGGGGGCGGAGCCAGAGGAGGGTAGGGTTTGGGGAGGGGAGGGACTTCAATGGGGAAGAATGCCATAGAGTCCACCTTCCAGAGCAGCCATTTTCTTCAGGGGAACTGATCTCTGTCACCTGGAGATCAGTTGCGATAGCGGGAGATCTCCAGCCGCCACTTGAAGGTTGGCAACCCTAGAAGGGGCGTGGAGTTTTGGCTTCTGCTGCTCTGCAAAGCACCTGGTACATGGACAGCACTGTACAAATACATACATCAATATAAAATAATAGCAAACCGAGGTCTGCATTACTCAGAAAGTTTCATGTGCAACCTTGGAATTCAATAGAAAGAAGCATAAGAATATAAGTGAAGCCAATGTTGGGTCAGGCCAATGGCCCATCCAGTCCAACACTCTGTCACACAGTGGCCAAAAATACCGGGCGCCATCAGGAGGTCCACCAGTGGGGCCAGGACACTAGAAGCCCTCCCACTGTTGCCTGCCCCCAAGCACCAAGAATACAGAGCCCCAGACCGAGAGTTCCTACCAAATCTAGTGGCTAATAGCCACTGATGGACCTCTGCTCCGTATGTTTATCCCATTCCCTCTTGAAGCCATCCGCACTCGCTCTGAGTGGTTTCATTCTTGTTGGTCGTAGATGGGGGGAAAATAATTGATGGATTATAATCATTTCAACTGGTTCATCCCCCCTCAATATGGGCATTTTCAAAAAAAAATCACCACCTGTTTTCCCATTCCATGTGCCAGTAGCGATCTTGGACCTAATGCAGGAGCATAACCAGAGTTTAATTTGCAAAATGAAGAAAGCTGGAGCGGCAAACAAACCCAACCAGGAGGCAGGCTCCCCGATTTATAAACTTGGCCCCCTAATCCTGGATGTGCCGTGACAGGCTCTTATAGCACAGCCCGGAAAAGTCCAAGGTCACACATCAAAGGACAGATTGAGGGATCGGTGGGGCAGGACCGAGTTTGAACCCCAGTCGAACCTTTCAGCTCTCTGCTCTACTGGAGGTTACAGGGAGATGGAAGGAGGCTTCTTGCCTGGACGCCTGGGTCCTCTCTCACGCAGAAGAGGGCAGCGTTTAGCAGGTCAGAGGATAACAGGGCGGGGGAAATTCTGATATTTCCCAGAAATTGAAAACCTGCTTATGTTGGCGTATGGGTTTCTAGGTTTTTGGTTTGTTTGTTTTTTCTTTTTTTAAAAAAGCCATAAACCAAGCTGAGGAGAGAAATGGACAAGGCCATCCCCAGCAGCTGCAAAGGGGACATGACCACGATGGAAAACGCAGAGACAGGAGCAAAAAATAACTCATTAATACAATATACAGAGTGATTAGGCAGCCGCACAATCGATCGGCATGCTCATTACCGCTGTCCTGACAGCTCCTTAAGGGCAGAGCTGAAGGTTAAGCAAAAAACAGGGCAGGGGGTGGAGGACTGGGATCTAGGGAGAGTGGAGGGACTGGGGGGGGGGATGTGGGTCCGGTCTCTCAAGCCAGCATAGAACAGAAATCATCAAACCTCTCCCGGAACTCTTGTTCCAATTAGTGGGCAGGAGCAGGCAGGGCATGTGCTGATCCCATGCACAGAGACACACCAGTGGCTGCCAACCTCCAGGCGGTGGCTGGAGATTTCCTGTTATTGCAACTGATCTCCAGGCAAGAGAGATCAGTTCACCTGGAGAAAATGGCTACTCTGGAAGGTGGACTGTATGGCATTATACCTCACTGAAGTCCATTTGGAGAGCCAGTTTGGTGTAGTGGTTAAGTGTGTGGACTCTAATCTGGGAGAACAGGGTTTGACTCCCCACTCCTCCACTTGCAGCTGCTGGATGACCTTGGGCAAGCCCTAGTTCTGTCAGAGCTGTTCTGAAAGGGCAGTTCTTGAAAGAGCTCTCTCAGCCCCACCTACCTCAAAGGGTGTCTGTCGTGGGGAGGGGAAGGGAAAGGAGTTTGTAAGCTGCTCTGAGACTCCAAGTGAAGGGCGGGGTATAAATCCAATCTCTTCTCTTCTTCTTCTTCCCTTGCCAAACCCCATCCACTTCAGGGTCCACTCCCAAAAATTTCCAGTTTGGCAGACTCTGGACATGCTCCTTAACCACTCTACCACCAAAGTGAAGGCTATCTCCCAAAACGTTCCAGGGGTCAGCACGGCGATCAAAGTTCCCTGCTGCCATCAATGCTCCCTCTAAGCTGTGGAGTCTTGTGAGCAAAAATTCTACTTTGTGGGCTACTGGCATTAAAGTTGTGAGTGAGGGATTTGGCTACTGCATAAATGAGTTTGCTCTGGAGCCATCCTTCCTGAGCTAAGACAAAAATGTGAGAGCCGGAGGCTGAAAAACTGTGAGCTAGCTCACACTAACTCAGCTTAGAGGGAACACTGGCACCACTATACCCTTCTGACTCACAGCTCCACCTTGTTTCACCCCCAAAGCCTATGCAACTTAATCTACAGGGACAAGCCCCCCACAACCTGTTCCAATGCCATCACACAAAAGAACCAAACTGATTATGGAGAGGGTACATTTCACTCCAGGAACCAACACCCACGTTCAGGTTTAAGGAAGGCTTGTCTAGAGCAGATGGTGTGGCTTCTAGCCTCTTATTTTAGAATCAGCCTGTGGTCAAACAACACGAGGTGAGGAGAGGCTTACACTCATCCATGCACACATGCTCAGGCAAACTAATACAAGTTGCTTGCAAATTAAGTCTCCTGTTTGATTTTCCCTGCCAATGCTCCCAAAACTACACGCATTACATTACCTTTCCATCCCCTAAAACACAAAATCTATAGAGCTACGACTGGCAACTAAATTTTAGGGATAGAGGCCAAGTTTTGAATGGAGATGAAAGGCCACACTCTTTGGTTCTCCCCCTGATTTCTCTACCAGCTGAGAGATATGCTGGAATCTGCCCAGTTGTGCCAAGAACTTGTACAAGCTCCAACACATCTGCAAAATGGGTAGCAGCTTGGAAGTGAAGCTGGGCATGACTGGGCAGGATGTGGCTCATTGGAAGAGCCCCTTGCTTTACATGCAGAAGGTCCCAGGTTCAGTCCCCAGCATCTCCAGTTTAAAAAGGACCAGAGAGGAGGAGATGTGAAAGAGCTTTCTCTGTCTGAGATCGTGCAGAGCCACTGCCAGTCTGAGTAGACAGTACTGACCTCGATGGACCAAGGGTCTGATTCAGTATAAGGCAGCTCCATGTGTGCTAATTTATGGTGGCAGGTGGAAGGCACCAAGGCACAGCCCAGGGCACAGTTTCCCTTGCTAGGGTCAAGTCCTGGGACACAGGAAGTGCCCATTATGACCACATCCAGTAGCTTCCTCTCCACTCTGAATAATCACAGCCAGAGTTTCCATCCAGGTATAGAGTTTGGATCCAGCCAGCTCACTCAATCAATCTCACCTAACTCACCTCCTTGCTACAGCCCCTGTGTCACATGATTTTTGTCCACATAGGTCTCATGATCCCCAGCATAGCCTTTTGGGTAGTCAAAGGGAACTTCCGTCTCCCTTTTTCACAAATGAAAAAAGAAACCCGGTCGGATCCAAACCAGAGTTGGTGCTACAGCACCTCTCACACAAATTCATCCCTGGAGCCAAGAGGAGGCTAGTTTCTTGGGCACTGGAAAAGCTGAACTTACTCTTGCCCAAAAGGAAAGAGGACAGCACTGGGCAGCAACTTGGAACTGAAGGAGACACTACAGTGGCCATGGCTTGGACCTGTGGTTGCTGGCACCATTTTAAAGAAGAATTTGGTCATTTAAAAATGGAGTGAGAGCCCAATCCTGATTGGGCCCACAGCACACTGGGACCAGGTGATCTTCTTTCCCCCTAAGCCTTTTCAAGTGCCGAAACGGCTGGGGCGGGGGGACGGACTGTATTGGCACTTGATACTCCATGTGTGTGGGGGGGAACGAAGTCCCCTGGTCTCACTTCAACACCCTCATATCATTTTATTTTTGTATTTTTTATATGTGCATATGAGTGTGTGCACATGGAAGTCATGGCGACCTCTGGTGACTGACACCTACTGGGGACATGGAGGATATTCAGAGAGGTGGCTGAATAAAGCCTGCCCCTGTCCTCCCACCTCTGGTATTCCAAGGCGGTCTCCTAGCCAAGTACTTGCCAGAATCGACCCTGCTTAGCTTCCGAGATCTGACAAGATTGGGCTTGCTTGGGCTATCCAGCTCAGGGCCCCCCACATCATTTTTAAAGGGCCAAGTTCCTCTTTGAAATGCTGTTGGCAGCCATGGGTCCATAACTTCTAGTTTGGCCCTTAACCTTTGTTCCATACAAGGGAAGAAGCCATATCAGAAGCACATGACATAATGAAGGGAGAGGGATATATGCTATTTGTAAACTGAGGCACTGCTGAGGGAAGAACTGATTTTGCAGTTCCATGCAAGTACATAAACCAACGGCGAGGGCAGAATTAACCCTATACACTTTGCCTCTACGTCTGTTTATTCTTTAGAGCAAGCTTCTAGTCCTTATGACTGCCAAGATAGGCTTGACATTGCCTGGTGGCTCTGATAGAGGGGTCTGAGTGAGACTTGCACGGGGTAAATTACTTCCAAGGACAAGCAAAATAAATAATACAAATTCAGAGCTCATATGCATGGTGTATGCCGGTCACCATTTCTTTCACCACTGCTGTATGGGTTGTTTTTTTTTTAACCTCTCTAGTTTTAGTATGAGAATTTCACCCAAACACACCCACGAAAAAGAATGGAGAACGATCTGTCCTTTTTACTGTCCTGGTTGCTGCGAATCTGACAAGACAGCTAATGGGTCATTAAAGAGTAACTAATCCATGTCAAGTTATCTCATTATTATTAATATTAAATAAGCATTTTATAAAAGCACTCTTCTTGAAGTGTTCAAAGCTCTCCACGTACAGCAAGTCTGCGTCATTAAACAAGCCTACAAGGTAGGCCAGCATCCGCATGTGGTTGGAGGATAATGCTGAGAATAGTGCCCTCAGTTGGGTTGTCAACTCCAGGCTGGGGAAATCCTGCAGATTTGGGGCTGGAGCCTGGAGAAGGCAGAGACTTTGGGGAGGGGAGTGAGCTCAGTGGGGACGTCGTGCCACCGAGTTCCCCCTCCGAAACGGCCACAGTCTCCAGGAGAACTGATCGGTGTCATCCAGGGGCCAATTGTAATTCGGGGAGATCTCCCGGTCCTAGCCCCGAGTAACTTTCCCGACAATCTGGCTCCATGAATCCAGCGGGGCTGTGGGACATCACCACCATTAGCTTAAGCATCATGCTAAGCACGCTGTAGCGCAGGGATCCACGCAGATTCAGTGCCTGTAATTTAACTCAGGAGGGTTCCTAGCTTGCTGTTTTCCCTCCGCACACCAAGATCACTGCTTCATTTAAGACGAGACCTTGGCTGCTTCCATGCGGGGATGATATTGCCTGCGCTCTCATCGCCACTGTGAATGCAGAGGCATTTGCAGTGACAATGGAGGAACCATATGGGAGTATTCTCAGTCGTATCGCTGCCGTTTCTTCCTCCCTCACCACCGGCGTGCTTTTTGCCAGCTTTAAAAAGAAAATCGGTAGTAAGTATACCGCAATAGTGTAACGATGCTATATCGATATGCCTACGGCTGTTCTTGGTATTTTTTTTTTAAAGCGAACAATAAACCAGATGGTAGCAGAGAGGAAAGTGATGGGCATGGAGAGAACGGGGCACCAGGTGTGGTTGGGGAGGTCTGAAACTCTGCGTCTTCCCATCCAGAAAGTGACCGAATTCGCTTTGAGTATGATCTGTATGGAAAAACTGTACCTAAGTAGATTTGGGGAAATAGCTGTGAGACGGGGGGAAACCCAAAAGTGGAGAAGTGGACAATGATGCTGGGCAAAGGCTAAAAAATTCTGTTGCAGCTGGGAAAAGGATGGCTGTGGAACTAAAGTTCTATGTGGAAGAAACTTCAGCCTTTTGGATCTGTTTTCAATGCTTGGGATATGCACAGTAATAAGAACTATCCCGATCCCCTCCCTTCTTCTGCATCCCGTTAGTCTTGGGGATGTTCCAGTTCCTGCCTCCCTCCCTCATTAATCATAATTCCCCACCTCACGTCAGGCACTGTGACGCAAAGGAACTTGACAACAGAGCAGAGGCATAAACATCAGGTCACATAAAATTTGAGAAGACCCAGAAGAGGTTTTGGTTTCTTGAAATGGAACAGATCCCAGCAAGGAAAACTGTTCCAAAGATCACAGGCATCAAAAATCCCTAAGTCCCTGGGAGAAAGGTCATCATATGAGCCCTTGGGCTGACTGAGAAATTCCATTTTTGGTGGTGGAACCACAGTTTCCATCGGGATGACGTCTCACTCCTACTTCTGGAGACAGTTTTGGTTTTTGTAGACAGGAAGGAGGAGCAATCTCCTCCCCTACAGACGTGAGAGGAAAGGGTTAAACACCTATGAACTTTCCCCCAGTTCTTCAAAGTACTGATCTTTTGTCCTTAGCATAGCCTTCCTCACAGGGCTGTTGTGAAGATACAGTGGAGAAGAAAGGACTGTGTGTGCCATCCAGCACTTCTTCATGGAAGGCTGGAATAAAAACACGATAGACAGAATGAGGCCTTAGTTTAACTTCCACACCGGAGCCCTGCAAAAGGTACATGCACTTCATTTATTTATTCAGCTGTGCAGATGGAACACAGTAAGCTTTGCATGAGCACACTTAACAAAGGTAGCTTCTTCTCTCAGAGCACAGCCACGAAAGCCATTACGTAAATCTGACTGAAGAAACTCAAGCATGTCTAGTTAGGGAGTTGAACTACGATTAAGGAAACCCAGGTTCAAATCCCTGCTCAACTATGAAGCTTGTGGGGTAACCTTGGGGCCAATGATTTTCAGACTAACCTACCTCACAAGGTCGTTGTGAGGACAAAACACAGGGGAACAGAACTAGGTATACTGTCATGAGCCTTCTGAAGGAAGGGTGGGATAGAACGTGATTAGGCAGCTAGACCAACAGACTCCGACCTTCATCGACAAGACCAGGGACAAGGCCTTTCATGCAGTTCTGCAAATTCTCTAGATCAGTTGTTAGCACGGTGACAAAGAGGTCAGTGTTAGCCTAGCCTCATGGGACTAAACTGTCCTACTTTCACTCCCTTGCTATCAACTGAAGCCACAGCAGGGTCATGGTAGAAGATCATATTGTAGGACGGAAGGTCAATGGAAGATTCCACAGAATGCTGCTTCTGGTTTCATGGTTTGCCCAAGAGACAAGGGGTCCAGAATTGGTTGGCTCACTCTGACTACAATTTGTCATCGGCCAAGATGCCACAGCACACCGTTCATCTACTGAGACTTTCCGGGTTCTTGACAAACCCATTGATTTGTAGTCTCAGGCAAGCAGCAAAGCCATGAATTTTAGTGAAACCCTCACAAGCCACTGCACACAGCCATGTGCGTGATAAACCACCAAAATCTGTTGAATCTGCAGGAGAACTTCCCAATCCAGAGGCTGTTGCACTTGGTCCCACTTGTTAACATCTCAGCCAATCTACTTGCATGTTCTAAGTGTCTTTTGTTTCTGCAAGACGAAGGTAGATCTCTTTCCACGGGAATAGCAGCACAGTCTTCTTGAGAAGTATATTGGATGTCATTCTGCCTTGACAGTTTACTTGCACCTTGAACATGTTGTTGTCTGTCCTCACCAGAACGCAACTAATATTCTTCAGCTTTCAACAGAAATCCCCTGAGAAGGAGGTGGACGTCTCTGAGATCAGTTTATGCTCTCTGGAATGTTATCCGCTATCCAGCAATCTCACAGGCTGTTCTTCTCCCACAACAGACTGCCTGGCCTATGATTATTTAGCCAATCTTTTCTGAACTTGCTGGCCCTTGGATAAACTGGTTGGACATGTCCACCTGGAGAGAGAGTCAGGCACACCTGTGTGGAGGTGCAGTAAGGCCAAAGTTTGCCTGGCTCTGATAAGTCGGCAGGAACTACTGTAGGGTCCTTGTATGGCCCACTGTACCAATTCCATGCAGGATACTGCTGAGTCTATCAGTTGTTCCCTGATGTGTCTGAAGCAATCATGCCTATCCTATGTCACTGCCTATCCTTTCTTGCTAGAAGAAGGAACTGTTCAGGGAAGAATCAACCCAAGATTACTCCTAGATAGGACAAGGACTATGACAGATTTAGAGAGGTCTTGTCCCAGTTCATTAGAAACTTGTAGGATTCTAATCAATAAATTGTTGCTTCGATATCCTACAGGGCTCTGCTCCAAGAAGGGAATCCGATCAGGACACCATCTCAGTAAGATAGAAATGGCAAGCCACCTATGGTTATCAGGGTCTTAGCAAAGATTTTTATTTTATTTTTTATTTACATTGGATTTATATACCGCCCTTGACCCCTAATGGGTCTCAGAGCGGTTTACAGCTATACTACTATTATGTATAGTAGTTAATTAACCTACCTAGGGCCACACATTTTTCAGGGGAGGGGGACTGCCTACCGACACCTTTTTTTTTTTTAAGCGGCGCGTTCTATCTTCTTCACCCCGGCGGCTGCGGATGTTATTCTGGCATCTTCAGGATGACCGGCGACCACCCCTGGCAGGCTCGATGTTCTTCCTCCTCTGCGTGTGACTGCTTCTGGCTGCAGCTTTCCGGCTTACGTTCCTCAGGCTCCTGCCGTGCTACGCCGTCTCGCGCCCACATCGCCTTGGCTCCGCCTCCATCTGGTCTGGTCGCCGCATCCTTGGATCGGAGCTCCATCGCCATTGTTGTTGCTGCTGCCGCCGTCACTGCCGCCACCGCCAACACTCCTGGCACGGAACCAGGAGGTGGATGCCCCCTGCCACCTAGGGCAGGTACCCATTTATCTACTTGTTTTTACTTTCGAACCGCTGGGTTGGTGGGAGCTGGGACACGGGGCCGGAAGCTCACTCCGGCCGCGGTGGAGTCTCGAACAGCCATTGAGGCTGTTCGCTATAGTTGTTACTTTGCAGGCGTTGTACTGCCTGCGCCACCGCTCCCTTAACTCCCATAACTAAGATCATGTCCACTTCACCCTTTCCCTGTTTATGTTATCTTTGTGTGTGCATTTGTTAGTCACCATGAGCCACCAGGGATAGCCGGAAAAGCAGGATGGAGATAGAAAATGCTGTCAAGTTGCAGTCAAATTATGGTGATCCCGTAAGGTTTTCAAGGCCAGAGACATTCAGAGGTGGTTTGCCATTGCCTGCCTCTGCACAGCAATCCTGGGTTTCCTTGATGGTCTCACTTCCAAATACTAACCAGGGCCAACCCTGCTTATCTTTGGAGATCTGATGAGTAGCCTAGGCAATCCAGGTCAGAGCAGAAAAGTAGGATACAGGTATTTTAATAAATAAATAAATCTGCTAGTGCTGGACAACCTCACCTTTCCTAGGCAATCATATCCGACTCTTCTGTCTGAAGCAAAGATAAGTGAACTGCAGTTGGCAAAGAAATGACCTTTTGGCAGAGAGATCACGGTCTTATGCTATGAAACATCTCGGCTAAAAACAAAATGAAATTTATTAGCAGAAGTTCCTCTGGCAAAGATGTCATGTCCTAATTGGTCGTTATCTTATGACCGTTTATGGAAGGGGAATCTGTAACAGCAGGAGTTGTTCACGGTGTCCACTATTATTTTGGGTCTACATTTTCCTTTTGATAATCTGCATTTGGTGGTCAGTAGTAAATGGGAGATTTCAGGGACATGGAACTAAACTGGGCAGAAGTCACATAAATGCCACATCACTAAAGGCATAAAATCCTTAACCTGAGGCTTGTTGATTTGCCTGTATCTATTGAGTCTGCACCCAGCCTTCCTGTCTTCTCAGAGCAGTCTGAAACTTCAGCTGGCTGTACAGTATGAAGCTGTATTCATTGACAGAATGAGGCTTATAGGCCTTCAGTGCTAGATATTGGCTAAACAGAGTGCACTGTCTAGAGCAGCAAAAACTATTAGACTAGGTATACGGCAAGCTATTATTGTCAGTTTTATGGGTTTTCAGAAAAATAAAATCCAGACCCCTGCTGCTTCCTGCCCTCAATTGTGAGAGCTGCCTGTTTTATCCTACCCTCCACTTCATTTTGTTTAACCAATCATGAAAGGTGTTTACAGGACAGTTGACCAGTCTTGGGCTAAAGAGATCAGTCCACTTATCCCTTGACTGCCAAGTTTACCCAGGAGACTTGTCAAAAGATTGTTTTGAAGTCCCCGCATACAATATCTATTGGATTGTCTTTATCCACTTGTTTCTAAACCCTCTCAAACAACTCCAGGGGGTTGGTGAGGCAAGACATTCCTTTGCAGAAGCCATTCTGATTCTTGTTCAGTGGCACGCTCCTCTATATGCTTAGTCATTCTGCCTTGTTTCTACAGTGCTGTTCTGTCGGCACAACAGAAGTTCCACCAACACGATGGCATTTCCATTTGCGGAGGAAGAGACAGCAATTTTCGCCAGTTCTCACCTCCTGTTGCAGACTCCCACTTTGCCCCCCACACTGTTCCTGGGCGTCCATTGACCTACAAAGGCACAATGGGGGGGGGCACAGGTGGTTGCAATGAAAGGAAGAGAGACAGGGAAGTTGAGTTCTTTAAGAACCCCGTGGTGTATTCCATCCAGAGCTGGTGACTTTGTCACTTTTAGTTTGTCAATTAGCCTTATAATTTCATCTCAGTTTGTCAGACGCTGCTGCCAAAACTGGTGGCTCCGGTGCAGCTGACTGCGTCTTCCAGAGAGACTCATCCAGATTCTTTGCAATCCTCCCTGGCTTCCTTTAGCAATCTTCTCACTCCTTTGGGGTCTAACGGCTCCATTCTCTCCCTGGCCAGTCCCCAGTTTCTGGTATACTTAAAGAAATTCTTATTTCCCTTAATGTTCTCAGCAGCATGCTCCTCGAACTCTCTTTCTGCTTGCCATATTGTCAACCCACACTTGTTTTGTCGCAGCCAGGGTGCCTCCTTGTTCTTCTCATTTGAGTACGAATTCCCCTTTTTAAAAGGAAGAGTCCTGGCTTTTTATGGCTTCCTTCTCATTAACCAGGCTGGCATTCTCTTGGACCTGACGGTACCTTTCCTAATCTGTGGTATCCATTCTGTCCGAGTTTCAATTATTATAGTTTTAAATAGCATTCTGGCATCCTAAAGAGCGCTGACCCTTCTGACTCTCCTTTTTTAATTTCGTTCTAGCTAATCCTTTCATTGATGGGAAGTTTCCTCTTTTGAAATCAGCTGTGGCTGTGTTGGACTTTGGGGGCAGCTTTCCACTTACATATATGTTGAATATAATAGCCTTGTGGCCAATCTATTCAATAACAATTATATCTCTTTCCATGTCCTGGGCATCGCTCCGGATTAAGTCCAGGGTCATCTCTTCTCTAGTCAGCCCCATAATTAACCGTTCTAAGACACAGTAATTTAAGGTACCTAGAAGTGTTGTCATGACCCGATTGTTCGTCTTCCTTGTCAAGGTAAGGATAATTGGTCACACATTATTACAACACCTTCTCTTTTGGTTGCGTCACTGATATCTCTCTCTCTCTCTCTCTCTCTCTCTCTCTCTCTCTCTCTCTCTCTCTCTCTTTCTCTCTCAAAATCACCCGCAGCGTTTTGGCCAGGCAGGTTATAGTTCATCCCTGATGTTAAGTTACTTTAAGGGCATGGGTTTTCCACCCATGGTAATTGCGTAGAGAAGTTTATTCTGCTGAAGTTCTCCAGTCTTTGCCCTCTTTGATACACAGAACAGCGCAACCCCCCAATTTCCTTCCCTGTCCTTTCTAGAATTTATATCCACAGGTAACTGCATCCCATCAATTTTCTCGTTTCCACCTGGTTTCTGAAACACTATGTTCTTGTTCAGATCTATGTTCTTGTGGAGCATTAAGCATCCCCATTGTGGTTTAAAGGCTGCTAAGGTTATCATATAAGCACCTGCGCCTAACTCCCATCCATCAAAGACTGCTTTAATCGTGTTTGGAATGTAGCTTTATTAACTAAATTAACATATTACCACAGGATGCAAAGAAATAATTTACAATGTACAGATAAGGTCTGGGAACATTGGGAAATCTTTGCTATGCGCCAGAATGGGGAAAAAAGGGATAAAACATACCTTTTGCTTCTTATAAATTGTTATAAATGACCTTCTTTTTTTCTCTTTACTTATATATTAAGCCATTAAGTAACATAATTCATACAATAAAAGTGGTAAAAAATTAAAAATTAGCATCTATACCCTGTTCCCCTCTCCAAGGGCTCTAAACAGGCACGGACTCTAATATGGGAGAACTGGGTTTGATTCCCCACTCCTCCACTTGCACCTGGCTGGATGACCTTGGGCAAGCCATAGTTCTGGCACAGCAGTTCTTGAAAAAGAGCAGTTTCTGTCAGAGCTCTCTCAGCCCCACCTACCTCACAGGGTGTCTGTTGTGGGGAGGGGAAGGGAAAGGAGATTGTAAACCGCTCTGAGACTCCCTTGGGTAGTGAAGGGCAGGATATAAATCCAATCTCTTCTTCTTCTTCTTTCCCCCCTACAACCCTTTGGACTCTTTAAATGGTGGTCCCCCCCACACACACACACACTTTTTGCTCTTTGGTCCAGGTCATCTAGATAGGGCAGGGGTGGCCAAACTGTGGCTCGGGAGCCACATGCGGCTCTTTTACACATCTTGTGCGGCTCCCGGCAGGGCAGCTGGGGCAGCGAAGGGGAGGCATACTTTTTCTCCTTCCCTCCCTCCCTTCCTTTCTTCACCCTCCCTTTCTCCCATCTATTTGCTTTCTTTGTTTCTCTCTCTGTCTCTCTCTTTCCATCTCTTCCATTCTTTCTTTCCACCTCTCTCTCTTAGACAAATAAATATCATTAGCCAACAAATATCATTGGACAAATAAATATCATTATCAATATCTGTTTTTACCCCTTTTGCTTTTACTTTTGGCAGTCTCATTTAATGTTAATAAAAAGCAAATTTGCATATTTTCTAATAAAAACATGTGTGTAATATTTGTTCCTGACTTGTGGCTCTCAAACATCTGACGTTTATTGTATGTGGCTCTTACGTTGAGCAAGTTTGGCCACCCCTGAGAAACGGTCATGCTAGAACCAGACATTTATTCCATACCCCACCTTTCTCCCCACTGGGGAGCCAAAGTGACATACATCACTCTCTTCTCTATTTTATCTTCACAACATCTGTGAGATAGATTAGGCCAAGAGTGTATGAGCAGCCCAACAGGCTTCCAAGACAGAGTAGGGATTTGACTTTCCTTTCACCCTCAGATACATCCACAGCAGAGCGTCCTTTTGGCTTTGGCCCAACCGCTTCACTCTTTCTGGGGTTACTTGTACTTGCCCTCTGCTCTTCCCCAGTACCATATTGGACACCTTCTGACCTGAGGGGCTCACCTTCCGGCATCATATCCTGGACTGCAAAGTCAAATGGGCCTTAGAAAGCATTACTAAGAACGAAGCTAGCAGAGGGTATCCCAGCTGAGCTATTCAAAGTCTTAAAAGATAGTGCTGTTAAAGTGCTGCACTCAATATGCCAGCAGATTTGGAAGACACAACAGTGGCCACAGGATTGGAAAGGTCAGTTTACATTCCAATCCCAAAGAACAGCAATGCCAAGGAATGTTCAAACTACCGCACAATTGCACTCATTTCACACGCTAGCAAGGACATGCTCAAGATTCTACAAGCTAGGCTTCAGCAGTACGTGGATAGAGAACTGCCAGAAGTACAAGCTGGGTTTCAAAGAGGTAGAGGAACTAGAGATCAAATTGCCAACATTCACTGGATTATGGAGAAAGCAAGAGAGTACCAGAAAAACATCTACTTTTGCTTCATTGACTACGCTAAAGCCTTTGATTCTGTGGATCACAACAAACTATGACAAGTCCTTAAAGAGATGGGAGTACCAGACCACCTCACATGTCTCCTGAGAAACCTATATCAGGGTCAAGAAATGACAGTTAAAACCGGATATGGAACAACTGATTGGTTTAGCATAGGAAAAGAAGTAGAACAAGGATGTATATTGTCATCTTGCTTATTTAATTTATATGCAGAGTACATCATGCAAAATGCCAGCCTGGATGAATCACAAACCGGAATTAAGATTGCCGGGAAAAACATCAACAACCTCAGATATGCAAAAAGTGAAGAGGATCTAAAGAGCCTCTTGCTCAAAGTGAAAGAGGAAAGCGCAAAAGTTGGCTTGAAATTCAACATAAAAAAACTAAGATCATGGCAGACAGCCCCATCACTCCTTAGCAAATAGAAGGGGAAGTCATGGAAGCAGTGACAGACTTCACGTTCCTGGAATCCAAGTTCACTGCAGGCGGTGACTGCAGCCATGAAATTAAAAGATGCCTGCTCCTTGGGAGGAAAGCGATGGCAAACCTAGACAGCATAATAAAAAGTAGAGACATTACCCTGCCAACAAAAGTCCGCATGGTCAAAGCAATGGTATTCCCAGTAGTAATGTATGGCTGTGAGAGTTGGACCATAAGGAAGGCCAAGCGCTGAAGAGGAGAGGAGGGGGAGATTGGATTTATACCCCGCCCTTCACTACCCAAAGGAGTCTCAGAGCGGCTTACAAACTCCTTTCCTTTCCCCTCCCCACAACAGACACCCTGTGAGGTAGGGGGGGCTGAGAGAGCTCTTGACAGAAACTGCTCTCTTTCAAGAACAGCTGTGCCAGAACTATGGCTTGCACAAGGTCCTCCAGCAGGTACAAGTGGAGGAGTGGGGAATCAAACCTGGTTCTCCCAGATTAGAGTCCACACACATAACCACTACACCAAACTGACTCCCCACTACACTGAAGAATAGATGCTTTCAAATTATGGCGCTGGAGAAGACTCTTGACAGACCCTTGGACTGCAAGGAGATGAAATCAGTCAATCCTAAAAGAAATCAACCCTGACTGTTGCCAGATACTAAAGCTGAAGCTCAAACACTTTGGCCACCAAATGAGAAGGGAGCACTCACTGGAGAAGACCCTGATGCTGGGAAAGATTGAAAGTAAAAGAAGAAGGGAATGGCAAAGAATGAGATGATTAGACAGTGTTATCAATGCAATGAACATGAAGTTGAGCAAACTCCAGAGGAGAACGGATGACAAGAGGGCCTGGCGTGATGTGGTCCATGGGGTCACGAAGAGTCGGACTCGACTGTGCGACTGAACAACAAGAACAACTCCCTGCTCCTAGTCCAGCACTCTAGTAACCACTACACCACACTGGCTCTCTGAGTTAATCTGAAAGCTGCTTTGGTCTCTACTGGGGGGGATATGGCAGCATTCTCCAAATGACAGATTTAGGAGTTTGGAGACCCACAGGCGTGGTGGCCTGGCCAGTAGAAGAAGAGTCAACATGTCTCTTTTTAAGTAGCTTTTTACCTTCAAAAGAGGTGTGTGCAAATGGAAGTACACATTCCATTAATAGCATCTGATGAAAGATCTGTTATAAACCATTTGTATACTGCTTTTCCAAGTCACTCAAAGTAGTTTCCATAAACACAATCCATAAAACATACTACATAAATTTCACACCACTTCCCACCAAAACAGAAACTTACTGACTCACTCCAAAGCCTTTTAGGAAGCTCTGTTTTTGCACCTTCTCCTAAATAGTGACAGAGGCAGGGCTATTTTTGGGCAGGAACACACAGGAACGGAGTTCCGGCTGGCTTCCAAGTTAGCCACACCCAGCAGGAGCTCATTAACATAATAGGCCACACCCAACAGCAAAAACTCATTAGGATTGGCTACAATTAGGGGGTGTGGCCTAACATGCAAAGGAGTTCCTGTTCCAAAAAAAAAAGCCCTGGGTTTTGACAACAAACAAGGTAAAGAGAATAAGAAGCAAAAGGTGGGTGTGGTTGGATGACCACACCTGGTAACATGGGGGTGTGGCCTAATATGTGAATGAGCTGTGTGGTCAGGGGTGTGGCCTAATATGCTTATGAGTTCCTGCTGTTGGGTATGGCCTATTATGCTAATGAGTTCCTGCTCGGCTTTTTCTACAAAAAAAGCCCTGGACAGAGGTATCAAAGTCCTTCCTTCACTGGGCAGTCCACAGGATTGGCACTGCTACAAAGAAAGCCCTTGTTTGGGCTGATAAAGTTCTGGCCACTCTTATGATCTGAACGGGGAACTATCTCTGCTGCAAGGAGAGGCAGTCCAATGACTATGCAGACCCTGTGCCATTTGGAATACTGTGTACAGTTCTGGTCACCGTATCTCAAAAAAGGATATCACAGAGCTGGAAAAAGTACAGAGGACTGGAGGGCAACCAAGATGATTAGGGGGTTGGAGCACCTTCCCCATGAGGAAAGGCTGAAGAGTCTGGGACTTTTCAGTTTAGAAAAGAACTAAGGGGGACATTCAATGCTCCCTCTAAGCTGTGGAGTCTTGGGAGCAAAAATTCTACTTTGTGAGGGAACACTGGACATGATAGAGGTAGAGGTTTATAAAATTATGCATGAGGTGGAAAGAGTTGACAAAGAGAGCTTTTTCTCCCTCTCCCAAAATACTAGATCTTGAGGGCATCCAGTAAAGCTGATGGGCAGTAGGTTCAGGACAAACAGAAATACTTCTTTACACAGAGAATGATTAAAATGTGGAATTCACCGCCAGAGGATGTTGGGATGGCCACAGGAATAAACAGCTTTAAAAAGGGGACTAGATTCATGGAGAATAGGCCTACCAGTGGCCACTAGCCATGGAACTGAGAGGAACCTACAAGTTCGGAGGCAGGAAACTTCGGAATCTCAGTGCCAGGAGGCAACATCGGGGGAAGGGGTCGGCCTCTATGCCTACTTGTTGCCCTTCTAGAGGAACTGGTTGGCCGCTGTGTGAGACAGAATGCTGGCTCAGACAGACCACTGGTCTGATCCAGCAGGGCTCTTCTTATGTTCTTAAAGGTAAAAAACAGCACCTTAAATTGAAACTGGAAACATACTGGTAGCCAGGGGTCATTTCCTGCAGGAGCACACAGGTGCAGAGCTCCGGCAGTAAAGAGCCCAGGGGGCGGACACATGCAACAAGCCCCACCCCCTGCTCCCAGCAGTCCTCAGTCAGAGCAAGAAGCAGCCAGGTAAGCTGCAGAGCTTCCCCCAGCCCAAAACAGTCCAGTGGCACCTTTAAGACCAAGTTTTATTCAGGCTCAAGCTCTCCCTTCTCTACGAGGACAAATCTGCACGTCCCCCCCCCCCGATAGCTAGCAATCCAAAACAGTCCAGTGGAGCCTGAGCGATGGGTGTTGCCTTCTGACACACTTCCGGTGATGTCAGGGGGTGTGGCATATGCAAATAAGTTATGCTAATGAGCTCCTGCACCTCTTTTTCTACGAAATGACCCCTGCTGGTAGCTAATGTAGATGTCCATGAGTCTCAGTAATATCGGTGGTCTTTTCATCCCGGTTAGCAACTGGGCTGCTGCATTTTCACTTAACTGCACTTGAAGATCTTGAAGGATCTTCAAGGACAGCCCCACGTAGTGTGCATTACAGTAATCCAGCACCGAAGTTATCCAGCATGGATAAATGTGGACAGATTTACTGTACTTCAGAGAGGATGCAACTTTTGAGTCAGATATAACTGAGGAAAGGATTTCCTAGCAACAAGGCTTATGTGCTGCTACATCTACAAAGCTGGGTACAAGAAGAACATAAGAGGCGCCAATGTTGGATCAGGCCAGTGGCCCATCCAGTCCAACACTCTGTCACACAGTGGCCAAAAATACCAGGTGCCATCAGGAGGTCCACCAGTGGGGCCAGGACATTAGAAGCCCTCCCACTGTTGACCCCCCCAAGCACCAAGAAGACAGAGCATCACTTGCCCCAGAGCCCCTATCTATACCTTGTGGCTAATAGCCACTGATGGACCTCTGCTCCATATGCTTATCTAATTCCCTTTTGAAGCCGTCCATGCTTGTAGCCGCCACCACCTCCTGTGGCAGTGAATTCCATGTGTTAATCACTCTTTGGGTGAAGAAGTGCTTCCTTTTATCCATTCTAACCCGACCGTTCAGCAATTTCATTGAGTGCCCACGAGTTCTTGTATTGTGAGAAAGGGAGAAAAGTACCTCTTTCTCTACCTGCTCTATCCCATGCATAATCTTATAAACCTCAATCATGTCTCCATGCTAAAGAGCCCTAAGTGCTTTAACCTTTCCTCATAGGGAAAGTGTCCCAACCCTTTTATCATTCTAGTTGCCCTTTTCTGCACTTTTCCCAAAGCTATAATATCCTTTTTAAGGTGTGGTGACCAGAACTGCACACAGTATTCCAAATGAGGTCGCACCATTGATTTATATAGCGGCATTATGATATTGGCTGATCTGTTTACAATACCCTTCCTAATAATCCCCAGCATAGCATTGGCCTTCTTTATTGCAGTCACACACTGTCTCGACATCTTCAGTGAGTTATCTACTACAACTCCAAGATCTCTCTCTTGATCAGTCTCTGCCAGTTCAGACCCCATCAACGTGTATTTATATTTAGGATTTTTGGCTCCAATGTGCATCACCTTGCACTTGGCCACATTGAACCCCATTTGCCATGTTGACGCCCACTCGCCCATCCTTGACAGATCCCCTTGGAGTGCCTCACAATCCTCACTGGTTTTCACCACCCTGAACAACTTTGTATCATCCGCAAATTTAGCCACTTCACTGCTTACTCCCATCTCCAAATCATTAATGAACAAGTTAAAAAGCAGTGGACCAAGTACTGATCCCTGCGGTACCCCACTGCTTACCACCCTCCACTGAGAAAATTGCCCACCTACACTCACTCTCTGTTTTCTATGAACTAGCCAGTTTTTGATCCATAAAAGGACTTGTCCTTCTATCCCATGATTTTTGAGCTTACTTAGGAGCCTTTGATGAGGAACTTTATCAAAAGCTTTCTGGAAGTCAAGGTAAATAATATCTATTGGATCCCCCTTGTCCACATGTTTGTTCACCCCCTCAAAGAACACTAACAGGTTAGTGAGACAAGATCTTCCCTTACAGAAACCGTGCTGAGTCTGCCTCAATAGGTTTTGTTCATCTATGTGCCTACTAATTCTTTCCTTAATAATGGTTTCCACCAATTTACCCAGTATCGACGTCAGACTGACTGGCCTGTAATTTCCCGATCTCTTCTGGAACCCTTTTTAAAGGTGGGAGTGACATTAGCTACCTTCCAGTCCTCAGGAATGGAGGCAGATTTTAAGGAAAAATTACATATTTTTGTAAGGAGATCCAGAAGTTCACATTTGAGTTCTTTCAGAACACTCGGATGTATGCCATCTGGGCCTGGTGATTTGTCAGTTTTTAAGTTATCTATCAGTTTTTAGGACCTCCTCTCTCGTCACCTCAATCTGACTCAGGTCTTTCAACACCCCTCCTGAAATCAGCGGTTCTGGAGTGGGCAAGCACTTCTCATCTTCCACAGTGAAGACAGAGGCAAAAAATGCATTTAGCTTCTCAGCCATTTCCCTATCATCCTTCAGTACTCCTTTAACCCCTTGGTCATCCAAGGGCCCCACTGCCTCCCTGGCTGGTTTCCTGCTTCTAATGTATTTGAAGAAAGTTTTATTGTTGGTTTTTACGTTTTTTGCTATATGCTCCTCATATTCCCTTTTTGCCTGCCTGACCACAGACTTGCATTTTATTTGCCATAGCCTGTGTTCCGTTTTATCAGCCTCACTGTGACTAGCTTTCCACTGCTTAAAGGAATCCTTTTTACCTTTTACAGCTTCCATTACTTTGTTTGTTAACCATGAAGGCTTTTTCCTCCGGAAGATGCAAGAGGCCCCCGGAAGATGTCTTTAGAAGAAAACTGAATCTTAGGAAGTGTCCATAGGGACAGGGGCTGTGAGAGACTGTTTGCGAAGAGGCTAACTTTGGACTGTGACATCTGTGGGAACCAGAGCTGACTACCCTCTTGCCCCTATCATGGCCATCTTAGCGAATACCAAGGTTTTGGTACCAATGTTTTGGTACGAGCTCAGCTGGCTAAAGGTGGAGCACTCATGGTCCTGCATGGGGTAAACTTTATCTTTCTAAACTTCTGGCTCTTTGGCTAAGTTTTGACCCTTCCTAGGTACCACTACAAGTAACAAAAGGGCTACAACAGGGGCTTCAGTCAGGGGGATTTTAAATGCCTTCCTGGCATTGAGAGGAAGAATATATAAACTATTTACCAGGCTTTTGCTGTCTTCATGGTGGTGGCTCCATTAAGAACAGCATAAGAAGATCCCTGCTGGATCAGACCAGTGGTCCATCTAATCCAGCATCCTGTCAAAAACAGTAGCCAACCAGTTCTTCTGGAGGTCCAACAACAGGGCACAGAGGCCAAGGCCTTCCCCTGAACTGGCACTGGGATTCAGAGTTTTACTGCCTCTGGATGTGGAGGTTTCCTTCAGTAACCACGGCTTGTGGCTGATGATAGATCTTTCTTCCACGAATCTGTCTAATCTATTTTTAAAGCTGCCTGTGCCTGTGGCCATCATCCTCTAGCAGTGAATTCCACATTTTAATCACTCACTTTCCTTTCTCATTATTTGATAAAAACGTTTGGAGATCCCCAGGCTATAGGGAACTCCTTTCCTGCTCCGAAGAGATTGTTAGAAATTGAAGGCTTTAACTTTCGAAAGCTGTGATAGCCTTGCCAAGGGTCCGTGGAACCCATCCAGCTAAAACAAACCTTCATGCTTCACTTTGAAATGCTCTCCTTTTCCCCAGATACCTGCTGGTCCTTCTCTGATGCTTCTGGAGGCTCAACCTGAGCTTGCCTCTGGGAAGGGGGCAGAGCTATAAAGTGGCTATTCTCTGCTCCTTGCTGGGGTTAACAATGTGGGCCTCAAATATGTCCCTTCTCCTGGATTGGCCATTACTGCCAGGAGATGGTATGGGACTAGGATTCCAGAGAGAGCTCTTGGTTCAAGGGGAACAGGAATGAGACTGGTCCAGCCAGAACTGTCTCTCCTCCCTGGTTTCCATAGTGGTCGGGAACGTAGAAGCCTCTACCACTTCTGGCTCCTGTAGTGATGTGTCCACAGTTTGTTTGCATTTGCTACATTCACTGATGGGTCCATTGGTGACTATGAGATCCACCAGCTTCCACCTGGGCTAATCCCCCATCTATCAACACCCAGAAACCTAGACCTTATCACGTCTTTTAGGGAACCAGACTGAATTGTGGGATGTTGCAAGCCTGGCTAGTCTGGGCTGACATCCTGGTCACTGATGGAGGGGTTGAGCCCCACGCCACCATCTTTGCTTGGATGGCATGTTGATGTGCTGCCTCCAAAACTTTGAGGCCAAGCGAAGGAACCAGTGGCTCAGTGGCAGAGCATCTGCTTGGCCTGCAAAAGGTCCCGGATTCAATCCCCACATCTCCAGTTAAAAGAATTAGGTAGCAGGTGATGCGAAAGGCCTCCATCTGGGACCTTGGAGAGCTGCTGCCAGTCGGAGTAGACAATGCTGGCCTTGATGGACCAAGGGTCTGATGCAGTATCATGCAGCTTCACATGTTCACTTGATGCTGTCTCCTGCTCTGCAGGGCAGCCATTGGGTTTGTTTGCCAGCTTTGTAGTCCTTCAAAAACTGTCGCTTAGGAGGGAGGATCGCTTAACCCTTAAGGCACCCTGAGTGCCTTGTTGGGGTGCTGAGGACCATTGGGCAGAGGCCGTGGCTCAGTACTTTCTTTGCATGTCGAAGCTCCCAGGTTTCGTCCTTGGCATCTTCAGAGAAAAGGAACTCTGGTAGCAGGTGCTAGGAAGGATCTTCCTCTGGCCAAGACCCTGCCTGTCAGGATAAACAGCTGAGAATTCGATGGACCCATGGCCCAGTCTACCATTAGGAAGCCTCCTACGCTCCACACGCAAGTACACTGGAACCCTGAATCAGCCCTCCTCGCCAGTAGTCAGGCAGGGCCTATTCTCAGATGGGAGAGTCCCCCTTTCCCAGTCCCCCTTAATTAAAAACTACAGCACAGCCTACAGGAGTAGGAAAAGAGTCACCCCAATACGAACTGCTCAGTCATCGACAGAGAGCCCCTATTGAATCACAGGGGTTGTCCATTGATTGCGCAAACCAACAGAAGGTACCCCCAAGCACGTGCAGAGTGCATTTCCTTCAGGAACACACGCAGTCAGCATCCTGATTTAGAGCTGTGGTTTTCAAAGTGCAGTGCAGGGAACCTCTGGAGGTTCCCTCAGAAGTTTGCCAGGGATGCTTTGATAAGAAGAGATAAGGAACGGCAGGGAAGCTTCCCTGAAAGACAGCTGGCCCTGACAGTCCACTCGAACACACAGTGCCAGGGAGGCGGTTGTGTTCTAGATACTCTCTTCATTCATATGAAAGTGACATAGAGAACCAGTGGTGCTGGCCAGCGCCCCAGAAGAGCACTGTGTGTCTGTCCTCTAAGCGCTTCCTAGAATGCTTAGCAACATGGAGCCGTTCCACCAAAGTCGTGCAGGGGTTTCTCACCAGATGAGTCGGTACAGAAAGGTTTATTTGAAGATGCAGTACTACAATAAGACAAGATAATCATTTGAAGCATTAGGTCCACTGGCTTTAAACATCGGCACTTCAGGCTGAGAGGCACGATGCCTGATAGGCCTGAAGCTTGGGGTTGCCAACCTCCAGGTGGTGGCTGGAGATCTCCTGGTATTCCAACTGATCTCCAGGTGACAGAGAATCAATTCAGCTGGAGAAAACAACCACTTTTGAAGGTGGACTCTGAGGCATTATACCCCATTGATGTCCCTTCCCTTCCCTTCCCTCCCCCAACCCTCCCCTCCTCAGGGTCTACCCCCAAAATCTCCAGGAATTTCCCAACCCAGAACTGGCAACCCTACCATGCCCCCAGCACCTCTCCTTAACAAAACAAAGCCCAAAAAAACCCCACTGACTAAATTATTGTGAGATTATCCCAGTGTTAGCAAGGCCTGCTTCTACCATCACAGGAAAGAGAAAAGTTGCATCCACTGGACTTCTCAGTGATGTATAGAAGGCCCTTGAAAAGAAAAGGAAAGGTACTCTGCACGTGCTCAAAGGAACTCTGTAATGCTGAGTGAAGGTTTTTCTTTTCTTTTGGTGCTACAACAGACCCTCTTCCAAAGTCTGTCTATCGATACAATCACTTGCCCACAAAGCCCTTCTGCTCCCCCACTTCCTCACGCACACCTGCATTCCTTTGCTGTGGTCCATTCTCAATAATTCAAGCGGAAGTCTGTTCAGATTACATCTAAGCTTGTCCTGACGGGATCAGGGATAAATAAAATATCGCCAGTTATTACTCTTCGACAGGAGCGCAAGGGGGAGATAATAAGGAAGGGAAAGCAGTTTTTAATAAAATGCTTCTAAGCTTTCAGCTCCACCAATGGCCAGCCGTGAAAGGCGCTCCACACACTAACAAGATCACAGTGCTCAGGGAACAACCACCTGCCCGTTCTTTACAAGAAATACCAATGTTGTTCTTTGCTCTATCAGGTGGGGCAATGAGAAAGTCAACAGAGAATCACACGCAGGGCCTGTTTGGACATTAGAATGTGCAGGGGGGAGGAAGCGGTACACCAGAACATGCGGGGGGGGGAGCAGTACACAAGGAAAGGGATTTGTCTCACGTCTGTTCTTGATGAGTGCCCCGAAATACTAGTGCTCCTCTGCCCAGGAGACTCGTGAGGAAATCAGAAGACTAAACACACACAGCCATTTACTAAAATAGCAAAATAACAATTTGGGGAGCCAGCCTACCCGGAACTTCTGGGCAAGAAGTGAGGAGAATATTCCCACTCCCTGCAACCCCTCAATCAGGTGCAGCTGGAATGAGATTCTCTTCATTGCAGACAGACATGGATACAGCAGAATACAGAGCTTTCAGGTGGCAACTAGCCATCTGGATTCACTCTCTCCCATGAGGATAATTTTGTTCTTCTGCCCCTGACCAGGGAAGCAGAAAAGGTCACTTCTCCACTTGGCAGGGTACAGTAGACAACAGAGGTTAAACAGCTGATGCACGCATGAAATGCTCACAAGATCCATCAAGCACAGCCAGAGTAGTGGAGTGGTTAGGGTGCAAGTCTGACTCTCAGTTGGCCATCCAGCTCAGTGGGTGATAGAGACGCCAGCCTCCAGGTGGGAACTGGGGAGCCCCCAGATTTACAGGTCATCTCCAGACCACAGATATCTGTTCCCCGGTAGAAAATGGATGCTTTGGAGGGTGGACTCTCCGGCATTACACCCCACTGAGGTCCCTGTTGTCCTCCCCAGGCTCAGTCCCTAAATCTCCAGGAGTTTCTCAACCTGGATCTGGCAACTCTACCCCCCTCCCAACCAGTGTTCCCTCTGAGTTAGTGTGAGCTAGCTCACAGTTTTTTAGCCTCCGGCTCACAGATTTTCGTCGTAGCTCAGGAAGGATGGCTCCAGAGCAAACTAATTTATGCAGCAGCCAAATCGCTCGCTCACAACTTCAGTGCCAGTAGCTCACAAAGTAGAATTTTTGCTCACAGGACTCCATAGCTTAGAGGGAACAATCCCACCGGTGGCCAGGGGGGATCTGGCAACCCTGCCGGGTGACTTCCACCCAGTCACTCTCTTGCAGCCTAACATATTTATTTATTTATTTATTTTGGGATTTATACCCCGCCCTACCCGTGCGGCCCAGGGCGGCAAACAAGCGGCGACGCCGGAGTTAAAAACATAAATAAAACATAATAAATACAGTTTAAGATGGTGCTCTGCTCATTTCAAAAGTTCAAGGTGGTCAATGTCCCTCACTGGCGGCCGATGGTATAGCAGACAGGAACGCCAGAGTAATGATCCTCTTGTGGGCAGCGTCAGCCCTCACCCAAGGCCAGGTACATGGTAGATCAGCCACAGTGGTGGTATAGCGGCGGCGGTGGCGGCTCCTACTCGAAAGCCTGGCGGAAGAGCTCCGTCTTGCAGGCCCTGTGGAACTGCACCAGGTCCGCAGGGCCCGGATCTCCACCGGGAGCTCATTCCACCAGGTAGGAGCCGCCACCGAAAAAGCCCTGGCCTTGGTTAGGGCAAGCTTGATATCCCGGGGGCCTGGGACCTCTAAGAGGTCCAGACTCCCTGATCGCAGCGCTCTTGGGGGAACATACGGGGAGAGGCGGTCCCTCAGGTAGACTGGACCCTGGCCGTTCAGGGCTTTAAAGGTAAGAACCAGCACTTTGAAACGAATCCGGTATGCTATAGGCAGCCAGTGCAGCGCTTGCAGCACCGGCCGGATATGGTCCCTCCTTGAGAGACCCATCAACAGCCTAGCTGTTGATACCTCACAGGACTGTTTTATGGTAAAAAGTGTTGGGAGGGCTGGTATAGTTAGTCCCGTTCCCAGAGCTAGTTTAGCAGAGTGCATTAAAGCTACGCACGCAGGGGCGTCTTTGCACTAGGTATTCAAGCATAGTCACAAAGTTACACAGAGACATTTCTTCAAACTAATACAGTCTATTTATGATAGAATGGCATTCTAGATAGGAAAGCTTAGAGACAAGATAATATTTTAGTCCAACTTGCTAAGGATGGACACAGATGGTGAGAGGCCTTCTGTGTCATGGTGCCAAGATGGAGGCAGCAGGTCCTCCCTCTTGGTGTGCAGAAGGAGAAGTGCATTGTGGGAGAGAGTGAACGGAAGGAAGGAGAAGCCGTTTCCCGGAGATCTATCAGTCTACTTGAAAGGGACAGTGGCAGAAGAGTAAACACAGGAAGGAAGCTCAATCTGACTGACTAGCTCTGTTGCAGGGGACAGCAGCCAGTCCTTCACTTCCAACAAAAAGAGCGAGAGGAAATCGATGCTCACCAACCTAAGCCCTTTGGAGAAAGAGGGGGATAAAAATGGACCAAATAAATGTGCATTTTTATTCCACCCTTCTTCCAAGGTGCTCAGAGTGACATACATGGATCTCCCACCCATCCCTCCATTTCATCCTCACAACCCGTGTGAGGTAGGTTAGGCTGAGAAAGAAAGAAAGACAGTGTATTTCATGGCATCCTTCCACTCCTCTTCCATCTGCCCTGCCTTCTGCCACAAGAGGCAGCAGGGCAGGTAGAGGGGGGCTGGTTATGTGCCATTCTGCTGCAGAATTCCTCCATACACAAGCGCCCCCATTTCTTGCCATCCAAATAGATGGGGTAGCACAGCAGTGGTCTCCAACCTTTTCTTTTGCTCCACAGACCTCTGCAGCCCACAGAATCGACCGTTTCCCCAGAACCTTGTACAACAATCCCTTACCTGAGGGCCTGCAGTTAATTGGGAATCCAAGCACTGCTGCAGAGGAAGGCCTGCACCGTACATCACTTGGCATCCATCAACATCAAATTTACCTGCCACGTTATTGTTCAGCCATTTCCTCTGTTGCCAGAAACCTCTTTTTGTGTCTCTTCCACAATCTTCACTATCGGGGATGGCTTCGCATCAGATTTTGCACCCTTAGGCTTCTTTTGAATGTTGCTTTGATTTTTAAGGGGGGGGGGAGCTACAAGCTCACAGGTCTATTCCTGTGCTAACTCTTTGGCACTAGCCTTTGTGCAGCATCCACACCCTCAGGTTCTGTATTTGAGACTCATCTAGGCGGTTTTTGCAACCTCCCTTTTCAAAACAGCAGCAATTTGCTGCTGAAGTGAATGAGGGGGGTAATAAAAACCACGGCTGTTCCTCTTTGCTCTGCCTCCAGGCCGGGGGGGGGGGGGGGGAGAGAAGCGAGCAACCTTCCCATAAGCCTTTGCAACAAGCTACAGGTGACAAAGGCTGCTGATTTTTAACAGGGCACTCTAGCCAACGATTGCTGCCCAGGAGGACCATGGTAGTTGTACCTCAACTCCAGAACCATGCTCACCCTCTCCTTCATGCACCCTGGGGTGGGGGTGGGGTGGACTATAGTAATCCTCTGCAGTGTCAGATACTGCAGTAATTCAACATCAAGCTATAACAACAGCACATCTGGCAGCAGTTCCTAGGGTTCCCAGCTCTGGGTTGGAAAATACATGAATATTTGGGGGGGGGGGTGCAGCTTGGGGAGGGACCTCAGCAGGATATAGGGCCATAAAATCCATCCTCCGAAGCAGCCATTTTCTCCAGGGGAGCTGATCTTGGTCATCTGGAGATCAATTGTAACAGGGGGAGATCTCCAGGTGCCACCTGGGGCTGGCAATCTTAGTTCTAGCAGAAAACCAGTGGTGAAGCTGCAGTACAAGGAGAACATTGTGGCTTGTTTTGGCCCCTTGTTTTGGCCTATCCAGTGCGCTTTTCTTCACTGAGAAAAAAAACATCATGCGGTGACTCAGTCCTCCCTCTTCTCGTTTTCAGAAAAAGGCAATGTCAGTGGAGAATACTCTAAAGGAAGTGGTAGTCATCCTTCTGTCAGATGTGCCGCAAGTCAAGTCTAAAAGCATGAGCTAATAGTGCCACTCGAGGGCACGCCACAGCCCATCTGCAGTCTCTAGCACCTGTGTGCTTTGGTCCCTCGTCTGCTGAACTAGAGAGCAGGCATCTCCACAGTGCTGGAGTACAGGCCTAAGTCCAGGAACAAATGCGGGGGGGGAGGTACATTGGGAAAGATGGCCACCTCCAACTTTCTTGTGCGTACACACAAGTGAGCATATATATACTTTGCACACATGCAAGCGCACACACACACATACTTATTGTCCTGCAGAAGGAAGTATGGTGTGACTCTTTCATGCCCCTTTAAGTGTTATAGAGGTGCCTGGATGGCTTAAAGTGAGAGTCAATATTGCATAGTGGTTAGAGCGTTTTACTGTGGCTTGGGTTCAAATCCTCACTATGCCCCAGGAAGCTCACTGGGTAAGCTTGGCCCAGTCACTTTCTCTCAGCCTAATCTACCTCACAGGGTTGTTGTGAGGGCAAAATGTACATCACCCCGAGCTCCTAAGAGCAAGGGCGGGATTAAAAAAATATGAAAGAAAGAAAAGGAATGTGAAAGAGCTGACCTTTCCTGCCTCCAACACCCTCCACAGAGATTGCTTTGGGTTGATACCCAGTTTCTTGGTAGGAACAGACAGACCAAGCAACAAGGTCATTAGTGGTCTCCCTACCAGACAACAGCCCTCAGTTTTGTGTAGTGGTTAAGTGTGTGCACCCTAATCTGGGAGAACCAGGTTTGATTCTCCACTCCTCCACTTACAGCTGCTGGATGACCTTGGGCAAGCCATAGTTCTGTCAGAGCTGTTCTCTCGAGGACAGTTCTTGAAAGAGCTCTCTCAGCCCCACCTACCTCACAGGGCGTCTGTTGTGGGAACGGAAGGGAAAGGAGTTTGTAAGCCACTGAGACTCTGAGTGAAGGGTGGGGTATAAATCCAATCTCTTCTCTTCTCTTCTCCTTCAGTGAGTGCCCAACCACACCAAAGCTTAACGCTGGCCCTGCCTGCTTTTCTGAGGAGAAGAAGTGTGGTGTAGTGATCAGCGTATCAGACTTTTTTCTTTTGATATCAAGTCACAACTTATTTCTGGTGACCTTGTAGAATTATCAAGGCAAGAGATGTTCAGAGGTGGTTTCCCTGTGTAGCAACCCTGGAATTCCTTGGTGCTCTCCTACCCAAATAACTAACCAGGGCTAACCCTGCTTAGCTTCCAAGACTGGATGAGACCGTGCTAGCCTGGGCTATCCAAAGTTAGGGCAGTGTATCAGACTAGGACCCGGGAAATCCAGATTCCAGTCCCTGCTCACTGTGAATCTTACTGGGTGACCCTGATCCACTCATTCTCTCAGCCTAAAGCTGTCTCATGGGTTTGTCGTGAGGAGAAAATGGAAGCCAGGAGAAACAAATATGCTGCCTGTGAAGGAAGGGTGGCATGAATAGTCCCTACTTAAATAAAATGTTTGAGGCCCGCCAAACTTCCCTAAGGAGCACCATGAAGGAGAGGGCAGCAGTGCAGGCCAGCGAGCTTCTGTAGAGACCACCATAGTCCTGAGGGAAGCAGCTCGGGCAGCCTCTCCTCCATGTGCCCATAGTCCACTGAAACGTCTATGTATCCTGAGGGGAAGGCAAGAGAAAAGAGGCCCACAGCAGGATATTCATGCCATCACCACCCGAGGAGGCAACTAGTGGCCTGCACCAGCCATACTCTGGATGTCTTGACAGAAAGGCAGCGTATAAATCCACACAATAAATAAATCCCAGAAGACTGAGACACTGGCAGCAGCCGTGTATAGTGTGTGAGTAGACCTTGAACTCAGGCCTCCCAGGTTCAGGTTGTCGTACACACATGAGAATTGTTGTAGAATAATGAGGCACTGCTAGGTGGGATAGAGGCTCCCCATTTCCTTCACTCTCTCTCCAGAAATAGTAATAAAGCCAGGAAGGCATCCTCAGGATTAGTAACATCTCCCAGGATGATGGGAGAGCTACATGGTGTAGTGGTAAGAGCGTAGGGCTGCCAAATGTGGGTGGGGGCGGGGAATCCCCCGCTTTGAAGCCCCGATTTCCGACGTGGCGGAATTGGGGCCCGGGGGAACCCCGCCCCCGGTGTGCGCGTCACTAGCAAGTGACGTGGGCACGCCGGGCACGCTGGGGGTGGGGCCACGGCCATACAAGGGAAAACTCTATGGTTTTCCCTTGTATGGCTGTGGCCCCGCCCCCAGCATGCCCAGTGTGCCCACGTCACTTTCAGGTGACGTGCGCGCACAGCCCCAACGTCGGCCGGGAGCCCCCCGCTTCCAGCGAAGACGGATTTGGCAACCCTATAAGAGCGGCAGACTCTAAACTGGGAGAACTGGGTTTGATTCCCCACTCTTCCTCCACATGAGGCCTGCTAGGTGACCTTGAGCCAGTCACAGTTCTCTCAAAGCTCTCTCAGCCCCACCTACCTCATAGGGTGTCTGTTGTGGGGAAAGGAAGGGAAGAAGATTATAAGCAAATCCAAACTCCTCTTCTTCCCCCACGCTATGGCTCAGTGGGAGAGAACCTGCTTTTGTATGCAGAAGGTCGCTGGCTCAGCCTGTAAAGGATCTCAGGATGGAAGCAAGTACTTCCAAAGTACAGAAAGTCAGTATGATGGAGTGTGGGAACAGTCTCAGGCTAGGATCTGGGGACACCCATGTTCGAATCCCCACTCCGCCATGGAATTTTACCAGCTGATCCTGGGCCAGTTATGCTCTCTAGCCTAACCTACCTCACAAGGATAAAATGGAGGAGAGGAGAATAATGTAATCAGCTTTAGGTCACCACTGGTAAGAAAGGTGGAGTATAAATTAAATAAATACATAAAAAATAAGTCAAAGACCATCTTCTGCTAAGGTACCAGAGCTCTCCATGATACTTCTTCAGCCTTGGATAGCTTAAGGGGTGAGGAACTGAGGTGAATTGTTCCTCTTGCTTGGGGAACAGGGGGATGGCTCACTCCATATGGAGATGGCTGTCCTACACCCAGGTGAGACACAGAAGACATAATGAATATTTATTTATTCAGGGGATGTCTATGCTTCCTCTCCAGGGACCCGCTCAAGCCAGTTTACACATAAAAGCAGTACTAATAAAGCCATACAAACAACACAAATTATCAGTATTAAAATTAAAATAAGCCATCAAAAAACATGCTACCGGCACATAAACAGCAAACACTTAGCAGCCTAAAAAAAAAAAATCCACAAACCAGTCCTCCATTAGTGTTGTATCAACCAAATGGTCCAGCTTCTGGTCCAACATCCTGTTTCCCACAGTGACCGACCAAACACTCCAGAAAGCCTACAAACAAAGGCAGAAAAGGCCAAAGCCTCTCCCTGTTGCTGCCTGTTAGCGACCACCATTCATAGGTATACTCTCTCTGCACATGGAGGTTCCATTTAGCCATCACACCTGAGAGCCACTGACTAGACTTTTCCTGCGCTAATGTGTTTTATCACCATTTAAAGCTACCTAACAGCAGCCGCCGCCACCCTGTGGCATTATGTTCCACAATTTACAAGCCTGAAAGGAAGCCTCTTGGGTCTTGTAACGGCTGCAGGCCAACAGGTAAAGTGCTCAGGAGAGTTACTTGTGCTGTTTTGGGGAGCAGTGGAGGACCCCACCCCAGCCTCTTTTTATTGTGATCTGCTGCATCTGAGGTAACTCTACAGCTCCAGGCTAGTTTCTGCTGTATTCTCTAGCACCAGCACCAGGCTCACTGATATATTTGCAGAGTCTTTTGAAATGAAAGCTTCGGGGAGGGGGAGAGAAATCTGTATTCTATCAGCCCTCTCCAACCTTCATAAACAGTGATTATTAGCAAGAAATTCCGTGTTGCAGCATGGGGGGAGGGGGGGGGAGACGGTTCTGCCGTGCTGCTCTGCAACTCACGTATGAATCCCATCCAACCCTGGTGACCGAATTGCTGTTTCATTTTATCAATTTGCTCCAAAAGCCGCTCTCCTGACATTATTTGAGACAGCTCTGCAGATTTATCAGCTGAAATTAATGGCTGGGGTGTGGGGAGGGGGGAAGGACCTCTCCGGGATCCTGTGCCCTTCAATCATCCCTCTGGCTCCTTTGCAGACTTCCTCAGACCCTTGAGGGGCAAAAGGAACACCCCAGAGAAGGGACTTTACCCCCTCCCACCCTATAAATGCTGAGATCCAGAGCCAGCGGGAAGCACAATCTCCTGCTTGCAAATCATACCCTCAGAAAAATCCGCATTGATTTCTGCTAGAGGCACTCAACATTTCTTTGCGAGGCCCTTCTGTCCACTGGCTCAGGCCTTGCCCTTGGCCCTCAAAGCTCTTTGGCCCTAATCCCAGATGTTTCAGAGCGAGCTGTGTAGTTACTCAGCACCTTTCCTGTTTGGAAATTAAATGCCAGCGGATAGTTCTGGGAGCACAGGCCTCCAGTCCCTACAGGGCCAAACAAAGGGGGAAACAGCTGTGCCTCCACCGGCTGCCTCCTCCTCCTCCATCAAACGGGAAGCTACCTCCTTTCCTCTAACTCTGGTGGGCCATTAGGAGCCATCAAAAGTCAAGGTAGAAGAGGAAGTTCAGAAGCACAGAAATATCTCCAGGAAGAGAGAGAGAGAGAGAAAGAGAGAGACAGAGACAGAGAGAGAGAGAGAGTCATTCAAACTTTAACGGCCTGGCAATCTGTGGACCCCCTGGGTGGAGAAACACAAAGAAGAAAGCTTTGCTATAATCTCTTCGAGAGCAGGAATCCTTTGACAGCATGAAGGCAAGTTTGTGAACGCTTGGCCCCAGAAGTTTGGAAGCTGGAAGAGTCTTCACAGCAAGAGGAGTCTCTGCTTTTGTTACGCCCAAATTACTGGAGCCGGAAGGCGGGTTTTATTATGTTCTTGCTTGCCTGTCCAAAAAAAAAGTGCTTTCTCCCATTGCAAAATCCCAAAGCTTCGTTTACTGATTCACAGTCGGTGTTTGACCAGGGCACTCCTCTAAGGAAAAGGAAGGGAGGAAAGCAGGATATAAATATAACTTTTCCCTCCTCCATTTCAGCCTCCCTACAACAACCCTGTGAGGAAGGTTAGGCTGAAAGTGTGTGTCCAGCCCAAGGTCACCCAGTCAGCTTCCATGGCAGAGTGGAGATCCGAACCTGAGTCTCCCAGATCCTAATTCAATACTCTAACCACTATACCATGCAGGTTCTCAAAACAAAGGTGCTTTCCAAAACTGAGAGGTGCACAGGCTGAAGCATACCTGCAAAGTGTATGTACGAACCTGGCAGCCCTTCACCTGGTCCTGTATCCATCCCCAGTTGTATGAGATCCTGGCTGCCCCTCCTCTCCTCCCCTCTCAGGAAGTTAACATTAGTTGACACCTTGCAGGCTTGTTTTTATGTCCTGCATTAATAACTCATCATCATAACAGCTGCAAATCAGCCACACAGTTAAGCACCTTTAAGAACCAGACAGTGTCAGTGATGCAGCCAGTCAACTTCTAGTTCAGTTGGCAGCTGCCATTGTGCCCAGAAGGTTAATCTAATATCAGCACCACTTTACCTATCTGAAGGGACAGGCTGACAGCCCACACAGAAGCAGAGAAAAGGCCTTATCGTTGGGGTCTTCGGGACCCCCAGCTACCCATTTCTTTTTGTTACATCCAGCCTGATGAAGACTTTTGGGGGATTCAGAACACTGAGTCATGGTGGAAAGTGCCATCAAGTCGCACCGACTTATGGCACCCCCGTAGGGTTTTCAAGGCAAGAGACGAACAGAGGTGGTTTGCCATTGCCTGCCCCTCTGTAGCAACCCTGGACTTCCTCAGCGGTCGCCCATCCAAGTACTAACCAGGCTGACTCTGCTTAGCTTCCAAGATCAGGCAAGCCTGGGCCATCCATGTCAGGGCATTCAAACGCTTGCATATTGTTATTTGGGTTGGTCCTAATGAAAGGCACTGTACAGCTTTTGTTTTTGGATTTAAGAACGTTAGAGGTAAATGACAGAGTTGTGTTATAAAACTTCTCCTGAAATCAACAGGATTCCAAAGTGCTTAGCTTTTGGCTCAGTCATGCCCGTTAACAACACGCATGGAGCTGCCTTATACTCAGGGGTCATTTTGTAGAAAAAGAGCTAGGGGAACTCATTAGCATAACTCATTAGCATATGCCACACACCCTGACATCAGGGGCCCGGCAGTGGACCTGCAAGGCCAGCGGGAGTGCGAGGAAGCCCCACCAAGGCCCTCTCTGGCCCCAGGCAGGCAGGGGTGGGGAGAGGCGGGGAGGAAGCAACTTACCCTCCCTCTTCTCCTGCCTCCTCCTAGCTGAATGAGGGCTGGAAGCGGGGCGGCCGGAAGCAGGGGGCGGGGCTTCGTCATGTGCCCCGCCCCCCTGCACCTCACCCAGGGGAACTGCGTTCCCCCACGTTCCCCCCCGAAATGACCTCTGCTTATACTGAATCAGACCCTTGGTCCATCAAAGTCAATATTGTCTACTCAGGCTGGCAGCGGCTCTCCATGGTCTCAGGTGGTAGTCTTTCACATCACCTCCTACCTGGTCCTTTAACTGGAGATGCCGGGGACTGAACTGGGGACCTTCTGCATGGCAAGCAGATGCCCTACCACTCAGCCACAGTCCTTCCACTAACAGCAGCCTGAAACTCACAGCTGAATTTTAAAAGTGGGAGAAGCTGAGGTAGTAGTCCTCATGACAGTGCATGACAGCTAAAATAAAGGTCCTCTTGCCTTGAACTTCTACTCTCAAATTGGGAGGGCTTAACACCCCCTTAAGTGTTTAACACCCATGGCAGGAACTCGGACACTTTCTTAAACAAATTCTCCTATACTGAAAAGCCTTCCCTGCAGAAGCCTCCAGAATCTGACAGCCAGAAAATGGGGACTTTTGTTTTATGTTTGTTAGATGGATTAGAGCTCCATGCTGCTTTACCCAAAAGGCTTGACTTAACACAAGATAAAAAGAAAGGAAAAAAGATCACAAAATGACAAGCGCTTGGTACTAACAATAACTACATATAAAACAGAAAGCAACTTTCAAACGTTCCAGGAATTTAACATCACAGGCATTCGCTGAAACCCTTTCTCTTATGGCTGGAGGCGGAGGGAGGGGGTGAGGGTAGGGAGGGACTGGCTTTAAGCAGACTATTTTGGGAAGTTAATCCTCCACAGTGGGCAACCTCCCCTTCACAATTTGCAAGCTCTCTCTCCCAACCAGAGTTCAGGAAAAAAAGCTCGCTTGTTCTCTTCCCGCTCAGAATGTTGGCACCTGCAGGTTGCTGATGCCATGTTCTCCCATTATGTTGTGTTGTCCCTGGGGAGGGATAACAGTTCGTGCAAGGTGGCGAACAGCAGTGTATTGCTCCTGGGCAACCCTGAAATACAACCTTGCCTTCTGCCTAGGTCACAAAAGGTTCAGGAGGGAATATCCTCGTTCACACACAGAATCTGATCCTCAGAAGGCCATTTGCAGAAGAGTCCTGCATAGTGACACAGGGTCCAGTGAGAGACGCATGGCTTTGTTTTTAATTTTCAGGTTGTAAATGAGTATCATTGTTTGAATGTTCATTCGGTATAACTTGTGATTTGCATACTCAGAACAATGGCCAAATTGATTTGTTCACACAATACGGGGTGGGAGGGTTGCGAGTTAGACATTCATCAGGTATGCCTTTAACCCCTTAAATTGACTTGCAACTTATAAATATGTGATTAAAAAAAAAGACTTGAAATAGTAGCTAAATGAGTATTTGTCCAAGCAATACGGCATTGGTTTTTTTTTGTAAACGGCAGACCCACAAGGAAAACAGACTCTGTTTCAGAATAATTAGTGATAATTTCTGAAGGCAAAGGGTTTAACATACAACATGTCCTGTGCATGCATCTTACAAAGCAGCTGCCGTTGGGCACTTGGCCAGCAAAACGTTGACTGCACATGCACAAGATCTCCCTGAACATTCCCAGCCGGAGAAGACCTTCTAGAAGAACGGTGTTCAGATTGGAATACAGCTGAGCATTATGGCTGGAAAAATTTGAGTACCAAGATGTAATTATGAATGTTGGCCACATCAATAGACAGCAGGAGCCCTGCCTTGTTCATTCACCAGATAAGCACTCTCTCCTCCCCCTCCCTATTACTCTTCAAAGACCATAGAGCTCAAATGCTCCCTGAGAGAAGGTTGACTCAGGTCGTTAAAGGGCCAGACCAAACAGCTGTTGCAACATTGCGAAAGAAGAACCTTAAAGGCCCGCAAGGTATCCAGGCTATAAGCTTCTGGGAGTCCAAGCTCCCTTTGTGGTATTTGATGAAGGTGCTCCTGAACTTGAATCTTGCTCTTCTTCCATAGACCAACATGGCCACCCACCTGGAGCTATCTTCATGGCTTGCAAAAGAAGTACAACAACGGAGAGTACCATGGAAAGAAGTAGAAACAAAGATCAGAAACAACCATGAAACGATAACTAAGCAATGTAAACAACTATATTAACAACAACTTGTACCACAGAAAAACCATCCATAGCTTCAATAGGAATATGCTTAGTAAGGTGCAACACTCAGTTCATAGTCCAATAAAGGTACCAGATTTCATTGACAGCTGCTTACAGGTACAAGGGCAACTTCTAGGTAACTATGTGAGACTGGAGAAGTTGCCCTTGTGCCTGTAAGCAGCTGTAAATGAAATTTTGTGAGATGTGGCAAGAAATGGATGCATCAGAAGACATTCTATTCCATCTTTGATAAACCAGTGATGGAAATGAACCCAGAGGCTGGCAGGATTCGTTAGCCGGAAGAGGAGTATCCCTGAAATTGCACATCGCCCTTCTGCAAAGTAAACAATTTGTTATTTATCAGATCTCCATGTCTGAAGTTGGAATATTTGGAAAAACCTCTATTGGAAGCTTACGTATTCTGAATGGACTAACTGGCAGCACAGAGCACTTTAAATATCGGTGAACTGTATTTTTCATTGTACCTTTATTGGACTATGATTGAACTGAGTGTTGCACCTTACTAAGTTTACATTGCTTAGTTATTGTTTCATGGTTGTTTCTTATCTTTCTTTTGCAAAAGAAGATAGCAGGTGATTCTGAGGCATGTTGCTAAAATCAGACAGGTCAGACCTGGTTCCTCAAACCAAACTAAGGCGATCAGAACATGATTGTGGGAAAGATGGGAATGATAGACAGTATCTTTAAGGAAAGAATGGCAAATTCAGAGCTAGAGAAGCCATTCAGTTGACTCTTAGCCATGAAAGTGAAATGAAACCTTCATGTTCAGAGGCAAATAACCATTATTGAATGATACATACAAACAACAGCAGATGGCAACTGCCCAGAGGTTTCCGGCTGACCACTGTTGGAACAGGGTGCTGAACTAGATGCACCTTTGATCCAATCCCTCAGGGCATTTCTGGAGTCAAATGCTGCTCAGACTGACAGAATCAAGTGTGGCAAAAATCCCTTCCATCTTCAAGAAAGGACCACCCCACCAACCACGCATGTCCCTTTGCAAACTAGTCTCGGCCATTGTATAGGGCCCGCAGGTGTGGCCCACCAAAGACATTTTTAAATACTAACTTCAAAATATACATGTCCCGTAATCCAGAAAGCACGTTTCACAATGTCCCCACTTCATCTCATTCCCAGAATGCTGCAGCTTTTTTCCCCAAACTCAATGCATTGCAGGCACAGCTGTCAGATCCGGTTCTCAGGACGTCATCTGAGCCGGGGGTTCATCAGGGCTGAGCTCCTGAACCTTTTTTCCTCTCCGCCAAAAACCAGGGTGGCTTTGGACATACATTGCCTCTGCCACAGTCCCTCCCGGGGGCTTTCCCCTGCATGCTCCCACTCTGCCTCGTTCCAACAGCTCTGCTCTCCCTAGTCTTTTGCCACTCACAAGGACAGCCTTTGCCTGGAGCACCAAAACCCACACGCCTGTTTCTGGGGACACGGCGTCCTAGGACCAACCCTCAATCCAGCTGGGATCACTCTCCAGCCGTCCCCCGGGCGGCCCTGTCCTTTGCTGATCTGCACTCAGCTCTACCCCCACCCACCACCCACCCTCCCAATCAGCATTGCAGCTAACCTCAGCCGGCTTCCCGCAGCCAGCGCCAGCACAACTGGGTCAGCTCCCCAACACCTGGTGGTGGGTGACCCAGCTGCAACCTCAGAGGCAGACAACAGCAGTGGCCCACTCCAGACAGCTTCAGAGGAAGGCGGTCACAGGGGGCCTGGGTGTGCCATGCTTCCTTACAACAACTGCCTTATTGCCTAACCCACCCCCTGGCCCTTCAAGGCGCTCTCTCTCTCTCTCTCTCTCTCTCTCTCTCTCTCACACACACACACACACACACACACACACACACACACACACACACTAGATTTGTAGCCAAAGAGTTGACTTGCTGTTTCAAACACTCATATATGCTGCCATCAGTGTTCCCTCTAAGCTGAGTTAGTGTGAGCTAGCTCACAGTTTTTTAGCCTCCAGCTCACACATTCTTGTCTTGGCTCAGGAAGGACGGCTCCAGAGCAAACTAATTGATGCAGTAGCCAAATCGCTCGCTCACAACTTAAATGCCAGGAGCTCACCAAGTGGAATTTTTGCTCACAAGACTCCACAGCTTAGAGGGAGCCTTGGCTGCCATCCACACAGCTTTCTTAGCCTCCCATCCAGTATTCCCTCTAAGCTGAGTTAGCATGAGCTAGCTCACATTTTTAGCCTCCAGCTCACAGATTTTTGTCCTAGCTCAGGAAGGATGGCTCCAGAGCAAACTAATTGATGCAGTAGCCAAATCGCTCGCTCACAACTTAAATGCCAGGAGCTCACCAAGTGGAATTTTTGCTCACAAGACTCCACAGCTTAGAGGGAGCACTGTTCCCATCTGACTCTGTCAACACAGATCCTTCAGCCCCATTCCTACTGAGAAAACAGAGCCCTTGCAATAGTTAAGGCCCTGCGTACGGTTCTTCTCCCAGCCAAGCTGACTTCTCTCTTCAATCCTGCAAGGGCCCCCTGTTTGGCAACATTCTATGGCTGACAGCTTTGCCCCTGAACAGTTAGAATGTTTGTGAACAACCCGTGATGTGACATTGCAGCATCTCTGCCCCAGTTTAGGATGTAGATGGGAAGTAGAGGTGCCAGCTAGTTCATAATCTACACCACGTTTATAAAAATTGGAGGGACAACTGGCTATTCCCTACAACATCCTACACAAACCATTACCACAATAGATAATTCACCCTTGCTGTACCTTTTGAACAGATTTTTGCTCTGGAACTTGCCTTTGAATATTCTAGGACTAAACCCTGACACTGAACTAGCAATAAAGATTGCCTTTGGGCATGTGCAGTTTGCATTTCTGCAGCAAACCTCCACCCACATGTATCTAGAATTACCCTGTTTCTCCGAAAATAAGACCTACCCCCAAAATAAGCCCTAGCAGGATTTCTATGCATTTGTGGTATAAGCCCTAGTGTGTTTTTTTGAGAAAAAATAAATATAAGACTGTCTTATTTTCGGGGAAACACGGTAGAGGGCAGGGTTTTCATCAGGCAGGCTTGAATACTGGCTCTTCTTTATTTTTAACCCCTGCTCTGATGCTCAGGGCTTTCTCTTACTAAGCTCCACGGCCTGTTTTCATTGCACCCTGGAAGGTAAGAAGAAACAATAAAGAGGAGTAGCTATGAGCATGTGCAGAGTGCTTTCCCCACTGCTACTTAGTGATGCTCACATATGGGATGAGGGTAGAAGGACATCCAGAAAGTCATAGAATCATAGAGTCGGAAGGGACCTACAGGGACATCTAGTCCAACTCCCTGCACGATGCAGGAAATTCACAAATACCTCGCCCCCAAACACTCCCAGTGAGCCCTGCTCTATGCCCAGAAGAGGGGAGGAACCCCTCCAGGATCCCTGGCCAAACTGGCCTGGAGAACAATTGCTTCCTTACCCCCAAAGTAGCGATCAGCATTTCACTGGGCGTGTAAGTAAGGGCCACAAGAACTAAACACTGATGCAACCCTTCCTGCCCTCCCTCTCGTGATCTGCCTAAGTTCACAGAATCCGTATTGCTGTCAGATGACCATCTAGCTTCTGTTTGGAAACCTCCAAAGAAGGAGAGCCCACCAACTCCCAAGGTCCAGGCAGGTGTGGGACCCAACATTACCCAGGTGTCTCCCAGCATGCCCTGGACAGGATGGGCCAAGCTAGCACAGTCTCAGCGGATCTCAAAAGCTAAGCAGGGTCAGCCCTGGTTAGTATTTGGATGGGAGACCACCAACAAAGACCAGGCTTGCTACGCAGCAGAAGGCAATGGCAAAACTACCTCTGGAATGTCTCTTTCCTTGAAAACCTCACAGAGCCACCATAAGTCAGCTGCGATTCGACGGCAGAGAGTTGCCTTCGGGTGCCCTCCCTGGTAGAGCGGCGAGGAAGACAACCAACAGCCATGTCACCAAGCCCAAAGGCAAGAGTCAATCCTCACATGGACCCAGACCATGTGCAGAGAGCCAGTGCCAGACACCACGCAAAGTAAGTGAGCTAAGCCAGGTACTTGGAAAGAAAAGCACTGGAGGCTCTCTGTTTAACAACAGCTCACAAAACCTTCAACCACTTTCAAAATATTCCATAGGCAGGACTGCTGAGTCGCTCCCTCCCAACCTCGGCACCCAATCAGAATACAGCCACCCTACTCCCCCCCCCCAGCTGGGGGCTGCTGAGTCACAAAACTGGGCCTTCCAATTACTTGACCTTGTGGCTCAGAGTCTTTGTGGGAGGCCCTGCAGGCAAATAAAGCCTCAACACAGCACAAGTCCTCATGGGACTGGGTTGCCAACCACAAGGCAGGGGATGGAGACCGCCCAGAAATTACCCCTGATCTCCAGACTCCAGAAGACAGTACCCCTGGAGAAACTGGTTGCCTTGGATGGTGGGCCCCATGGCAGCTTTGGAGGCTGGATTCTGTGACATTATACTCTGCTGGGGTCCCGCCCACCCCAGGTTCCATACCCAACTCTCCAGAAATATCCCAACCCAAAGTCGGCAGCACCCCTGTCAAAGGGAGATTCCTTGAATTCTCTTTCTGCTCAGACAAGGAAGGGGGGGACGTATGGATAGCCGAAATGCAAGTCCAAACACACACACACACACACACAATTAGTGTGAGGCACAATCTACCAGGAAGCTCTCCTGTGCAAAACCACCACCACCCCGGAACAAATGGGAACTACAGAACAGCAATACTGTCCGAAGTCTGATCTGCCGCCTCGCTCTTTCCCATTCTGCTGCCCTTAACGGGACCCCAGTCCCACACCAAAATCAGACAGCAGGAGGGAATCTGAACTGATATCGCCTCTCCATTTAGCTCCAGTGCGCTGTATCCACAGTGTCCTGGTTTATTAGAACTTCGATAAAGCTGAAGGCATAGGGAAAGCAGCCTCTGTTTGAATTTCTGCCTGCCATGGAGCACGTAGGAGCCCCATATGAAAACAAAATGGTAGCAACCGGAGAGGGGATTGATAGATAATCGTACTGACAAACGCAGGCTTATACCAGCCTTGATGCTCTCATTATGTTGTCTCGGGCCAATCAGTCTATCTCTGCCTCAGTTCTCCTATGAGTAAAATGGGAATAAACACTGGAACATAGTAAATGTCCTCCCAAGGTTGATGTGAGGACAGGCTATCTTTTTAAAAAGCTGCTTTTACAATAAAGGTGCTACATAAAACGAATAAAGAAGATCGACCTGTTAATAGGCTTGGAAGGCCCTTTTACCCAGCGTACACAGTGACATACATTTCACCCTTGCAAATGAAAGATAATTTGCAGCCCAGCAGTCCAGTACCACCTGGCAAGTCTCTCTCATGACAAGACCAGATTTTTAAACCAGTTTGCAAGATTAGGTTCAAATCCATGCTTGTGTTAGATAAACAAACAAGCAAACAAAACAACTTCTGCACATCACATTTCAGGTGCCCAGAAAAATGCACGCGCACACACACAATTCAATTATAGCCAACCCAAGGGCTTATTTTGTGTATTTTTCTCACTGCAGGGAGAGAAATTATTCATGTAAAATTTATCTGGGCCAACACTTTAACCCACTCCAGAAGTGGATGAAGTGGTCTGAATCCACAGTTCACATTTGCACGCACTGGTTCACAATTGCACACACTGAGGAAATATAGCTACAGCCAAGGACAGAATATTGGTTCAGATATATCAGAGGGCTGGCTCCTTACAATATGCCGGCCTGAAATCACAGAATGACACATCTCGAAAAAGACTGAAGCAGGCCAGAGGCTAGGGGTGGCATGGAGACCCTCTTCCCATCCTAAGGAACACTCAAATATACCCATTTGCTACGGCAACGATTTTGTTTTATAATTGGAGGGGAGGGAGGGAAAGGAGAAGAGAAAAAGGGGCGGGAGCCATGAAAGAAGACGAAAAAGCAACAGGGAATTGAGAAATGTGCAGGCACCGTTAAAAAAAACTGGAGCAAATTAAAGAAAGTTGAACTCGGGTGTGAAAATCATAAGGGGGATGATAAGGAACCGCAACAGAAGGAGAAATTCTCAAGAGGTTTGTGCTGCTGTTTTATCTGAAGTGATAACGCCTCCTTGAGAGAAATACTCCAAGGGGAAGCTCTGTAAACTATTCAACGGGAATAAAAAGTTGGTTATATGTGAAGAAGAAGGAATCCTTTAGGAAAAAATTCTCCTCTGTCTCTCGAAATAAATTTGGAGGAAGGTTCCAGGGCTAGCCCAAGCGGTCTCCGTGCCTGAAGGGGGAAATCCAAGCGCCATCCCACCCCCTTCTCGTTAATTAGAATTGGACACAGCCCTTGGAGAAATTCTCCTCCACAACCCCCAATGCAACGAGCTACACACCTGTTTGCTGCAATGAATCTTGTTGCACAGGAAATTCTTCCTGTAGATTGGGCCCGCAACAGGTTAGATCCATCAGTCCCCCTGAATCCCACCTGACCTTGCCTGATGGCCAGGGTTCTGACTACTGGGAAGAGGTAACTGCTGTTAATATAGTTTGTAAAGCATTTTTTTAAAAAAAATTCAGTGGTGCTTTTATAATCTCTAATACACAATGCCATGACCTGGATAGCCCAGGCTAGCCCGATCTCATCAGATCTCGGAAGCTAAGCAGGGTCTGCCCTGTTTAGTATTTGGATGGGAGACCACCAAAGAAAACCAGGGCCGCTGTGCAGAGGCAGGCAATGCCAAACCACCTCTGGACATCTCTTGCCTGGAAAACCTACAGGGTCGCCATAACTCAGCTGTGGCTTGACTGTACTTTTCACGGCCACCACCTATGTAGAGGCAGACGAATGGCAAACAGCCACTCAGTGTCTCTTGCCTTGAAAACCGTATAGGGTTGCCATAAGTTGGCTGCGACTTGATGGCATTTTACATACAAACACGCAATGCACAATAGCTTGGGAGGTGTGTCACTGCTGTTCCCATTTCAAGATTTGAAGAAATACGGCAAATCTATCCAAGGCACGGGTCAGATTCAAGCACAAGTCTCCCAGATCCTAATTCCACGTTCTAGCCACCTTGGCCACACACCGTCTCTCCCCTCCTCTCCCAAGCCCACCGTGAACACAGCCCTTCCACAACACAAGGTTTTCTGACAATGGTTGTTAATGTTATTTCTTTTATAATAGGAGAAATGCCAAGAGGCAAGCCTGATCCTTGAGGAAATTCCAGCCCATAAGGAAGGACTCAACACAGGTTCCCATTACCCCACCCACACCCACTATCAGAGAGTTTAGGGCACCTTTTGGGTACACATATTTAATGACCTGTGAAGCCAGAATCAATCTGCATCCTTCCATCACTTACAGTGAACCAAATTTGCAAGAATTATTCATTTATTTAGGATGTTTGCATGATCCCACCTTTACTAGCACATGCTGCGGCTTATAACTGGAGGCTCTGCAGAGCAAATCCCAAATTATACTTAAAGGGCCGGCTGTGGATCGTCTTTAGCATATCGTTGATTAGAAAGTGTGCACATGAAACAAATCATGGCCTTCACACCATATATATGTGAGAATGTACACTATTTACTACCCAATAACTGCATGTGGAATCTCTTCCCTTGCTTGGCTTTATTCTCCGTAACTCTGGTTATAATCCTCCTTGTAAAGTGGCTGGTCTGTTACCGGATAAGTGTGTCATCTTAGCTCAGTTGATCCATCTTTCTCGGCCTCAGTTCTCCTGTTCTGTGAAATGGAAACAACATTGGTTTCCTGCAGAGAGAGCTCCTATGTTCAAGCGCATAAAAAAAAATGCCTGAGGGATAGTGTATTGTTGGGGGGCAGGTGAGGCGAGAGACCTCGAGGGCAATCCCTAAACAGGGTTACACCCGTCTAAATCCACTGAAGTTTGTGGGCTCAGAAGGGCGTAACCCTCCTTAGGACTGTACCTCAAGAGACCTGAGGCAAGTCGCTCTCTCCTCGCCCGCCAGCTTGCAAGAACAAGGTCAGGATTGCGGAGCCAGAATGATAAATCACATCAGCAACTGATCTGAGCATCCCCTCCCCTCGGGTGCCAAGAGGTCCCTTTCGCATGGACAGACCCAGCAGGCCGCCTCGCCTCATCCCTGCGACAGGAATGCAATCATCGCCCCAGTGAACAAAACGGGTCTCTTCCACAGGAAGGAGGAAAGCTGGGTGGTGTCCTCCACTACTGCACATTCTCACTGCACCCTGGGCCTGGAGGCGGCGCCCAACAGCAGGGTCTCTGTGGCCACTCCCAAGGCCACGTCCCAAAGGTGCAGGCCAGAAAGCCTGGAATGGCCCCTTGGGCTCCCAACTCTGCCACTCTCCCTGGGGGGGAAAGGCCAAGGCTGCAGCAGGTGTGTTCCAAGGGGGGGGAGGCCCCACACCTGAGCTGCCCTAGAGTACCTTTCCCTGTGCTTCCCTCGAAAACATATTTGTCATGCTCTTTTCTCCCACCGACACCCTCTCCCTTCCCTTCCCATCCCTTCCTGTCGCCTGATCCGTTGCAAGCCAGGGATTCTTCTTGGGCTAACGAATATCCCTTTGGCTTCTTCATAAAAATTAATTAGCACCGTCGAAAGTGATGGCTTTCCCCTTTGGAAGGAGCTGATTTTTCCCGGCGAGAGTGTCATCTGGCGGTTTTTATTTATGTGCAGGGAGGGAGAACGGGGATTTCTTTTCTTCTTTTCATCCCAAGGAAAGGGCCTTTTGTGAATAAAGCAAACTGCTAATCAAAAAGAATAATTTTTATATATATATATGTGTCATGGGGTGCAATGACACTCTTGTTGATTTATCTTCTTTAAAAAACGCTCCCCCTTCAGACAGACATTCTGTGACTACTGATGTCGTGACAGCATTTGATGTGGCGGTGGTCGTGGGGAGATGGAGGGGCCACAGAGAAGCCAGGTGGGACACCAGACTTGAGTAATCCACAACAGCAAATTAATAAAATAAATGCCTGCAACACCCAAGGAAACAAAACTCCCGGCTAGCTCTCCAGTGCTGGGAGACCCAAGGTAGGACAGCTCCTGCTACCCCCCCCCAATCCTATTTCCGTGGGGGGCAAACGGCACCTCCAATTCTTTGGAAAGCGCCTTTGCCCCCTTAACATCCCCATTTCTAAGGGACCGGGAAACCTTCTCACTGCATGACAAAAAGCTTGGGAAATGCCTGTTTTACAAGGAGCCATATCCTGCGTTTGGGGGGCTTGTCTCCACACCTCATCCTCTGACATCGCCCCCGCCCCCCGCATTGCTTCTCATCACCACATCCACCAGAGCAACCCCTCCACACCACCACCTGCACAGACACCAGAGAATCCACTCCTGCCAAACTCACGGGACACAGATAGATATAGGCTGCCGGATCAGTAAGGGGATAAAAACGTTAAAGGAAAGGGGAGAAGGGGGGCCAGGGGGAAGAGAAACAGAAAAATATTCCATATGCAGCTACGTCGCTCCACACAAGGAAGCGCCGATATTTACGAGCTGGGATCTAAGTGCCAACAGCCGTGCAGGGTTTTGTGTGTGTGTTTTTTTTCTCTCACTCGTTTCATTTTTAGAACCTCGCACCCCCCCCCCCCACACACACACAACATACGCACACTTGTATAGCAATGCTCTTTCCTCTGTCTGTCTCTCTCTCGCTCACACACACACACACACCCAGTACAGTGTCAAATCGCAAAGCCAGAAGGTCTGTCACCCTGCAGGCAAAAGGGCGCACGGGGGGGGGGGGGACAGCTGCCCCCACCCACCCTCACCACCCACCCCCGGGATTTTTTTTTACAGATGACAACATCTGGTTGCTGGGGGTTGGGAGGGGGGTGGCCAGCCATGAAACGACAAACAGGAGCACTTGTCTTTGCCAGGCAGGCTCTCAGGTGAGGCATCTCGGGCGAAGAGCTGGCTGCCTAATAGTAAATAATGAAGGAGAGCCCGGAGGGGGTTGGCATTGCAGAGCGGTTGCCGAGGCTGCCATTGAATAAATCGGAGAATATTACCCACGTCTCAGGATCTGGAGTTTCAGTGGGAGGAAGGAGTTGGGGGTGGGGGCTGGAGAGGGATGCTGGCAGTGCCCAGCCAACCTCCAGGCAAGCGGATATTTCAGATTTTATTTTGCACCAACGGAAAGGGGGGGGGGAGATTAAAAACCAGAATATCTGGCGGTGGGAAAGGAGGCTGACTGGGATGTGCAAGAAGAAAGCCAGGCATAGACCCAGTGCGTTCGCGATGCTCAGGTCCAAAAGGAAAGATAACCTCAACCTTGGGAGATAAGGCGTGACTGGCGAGCACCCGTTCTCTATGTATACGGACGCGTGGATAAAAATAAATAAATAGTGGGGGGAAGACACCCCCTTCTCACACACACATTCACACTGCCGGCCACCTCCTCCCTCCTCCTCCCTGCCGCCAAAATGTCCTCGGCGCTGATCTCACCTC
>NW_015174283.1:977523-987150 GCF_001447785.1 Gekko japonicus | reverse complement strand
CCCACCCACCCCCCACCGCAAGGGCGCAGCCTCTGGGTACCTGCTCGGAGGCAGGAGAGACGGGAGGGAGGGGTAGGATGGCTCCCGGCGGCAGCTGCTGAAGGATGCTGAAGACAATGGAGAGGGCGACGGGGCTGGTCCTCCTCCTCCTCCTCCTCCTCTCTGGCAGGGATGCTGATGCTGGTCCTGATGCTGGAGGGTGCCTGGGATGATGATGATGGAGGAGGAGGAGGATGGCGATGGTGGGTCCTGCAATCCGCCTGCAAACCCGAGTGCCGACCCAGGCAGCGGCAGCGGCAGCAGCAACTCCGCCGCCAAGCGCCGCCCCGGCTCAGCCCCTCCTTCCTTCCTTCCGTCCTCCCTTCCCTTCCTTCCCTCTCTCCCCAGCCAGGCAGGCAGGCAGGGGACTACTGGGGCTCGCTTGGAGCGCAGGCAGGCCGGGGACCGAGGTCTCCTGCACCGGCCGGGGAGCCTGGCGCTTCAGCGTCCCCACCTCGCCACTCCAGCTCCGCCTCTCCACGGGGGGGGGGGGGGGGGGAAAAAAAGGGGGGGGGGGGGGGGGGGGGAGAGAAAAAACTGGGGAGGGGGAGAAGGAGAAGAAGAAGGTGACCAATGAATGCACCAGCTCCTGGTCTGAGGCTGCTCAGGGCTCGGACACCTGGGTCCTCTCCCACAGCTCGGATGAGCAAGAGAGATCAGGCCCACCTGGAAGTTGAGAAACACACACACACTCCTTTAGCCTTGGGGCCTTTGTGCCGAATCTCAGCTGTGCAGCAAGGAAGACAGTGCTGAGACACTCTGCATATGCTCAGAGGCATTACGGTTTTGCTTGTGCTTCCTGCCCTTGGTGCCCTGGCATAAATTAAACCCCTGTTCCTCCACCCTCAGGTCCTTCCACCAGATTCTCCAAAGGGCAAGGGATAATCACAGAGGTTGTTTATATTGTTTGCTTAGTTGGGAGTCCACTTCTCTAGCCCTCCACAGGCCAAGAGTAGGAAACAGCCATTGGAAAACCAACAGAGATCTAACACGGGGCATTTGTAGGGCTTATCCTGAACCAGGGAGCTCATGAATCCTTCAGCCCTGAATCCCATTTACAGGACAAAGGGGTGCAGCCCTGGACCTAGAACATTAAGAACATTGACACAAAGTGCCTCTGAGTACTTATCTTTGCTGATATTTCACAAGCGGCATACAAGCTGTTCTTTTTTGGAGGGCGCTTGCACACTAATGTTTCAGATTGTTGTGTCTGGAGTTGTGCTCACCTGGACAACTAATGTATTTGTGGCAGAGAGAAATTGTTTTAGCTAATATTTTAGATGGTACTGTATTTGCAGTCGCTATAGTATTTTAATCAGTCGAAAGCTGTAAGCTGCTTCAAACAAATCAATGAAGCAGGATATAATTTTTAAAATAAATACGTATCTACCACCTGACCCCAAACACCTGGGGAGGCTTCCTATTTTCTTGCCTTTTCTTTCCCAGGTAAAAACAGCCTGCTGCTGCTCCTCCTTCTGCCCACTCAGCACGCACACACGCACGCACACCCCTACACCTTTCTTCCTTCAAATCTCTCTAAAAAATGTTCCTGATTCCAAAATGCCCTCCAAGAATCCCAAAGTCTTGATCTTCCCACCAGCAGTTAACTCTCCATTGCCTTATCTTCAGTGGAATCTTCTTATATCAGAAGCCATCTACCTGGTCTCCTGGGGTGAGCAACAGCAGCCTCCAAGCAACCAGGCAAGGAAACTTTTGCCTACTGAGAACAGTTGGTTCAGCTTGAGGTTCCCCCCCCCCCTCCATTTCAGCTTATTGCTGGTCACAACTGACTGACCCAGATTACAGTGGACAGACGGGCTAGTGGAAACTTGCGTGAACCGGTCATTTTCATAGGTCTTTTTCGAGAGACAAAGAAGAAGGAGCTTCAGAGAGAATGGGTAGGCTACACTTCCTCCACTCAGTCAGACCCTACAGAATGAGGGATAAGTCCAGTCAGGAGGGCATGGCTTTCAGGCAACTAAGGAGCCCTCAAAATCACGAGTCTTGGGGAGGAAGGAGGACTACAAACGAAGCAGATAAAAATAAAATCTCTGCCTTGGTTGCAAGTCCCTAACACAGCCCCCTCCTTCCATTACTGTTCTGTCTGCCTACTTTAGACAGCACCTAGCACATTGGTGGCACACCGTTATACAGGTTAAGTTGCAACAGTGCTTCCTACAGACCCCCACCCCCATCCTATCAGTGCCAAGATTCTTCATCCAAAACAGGCACCCTCTCCACCTCTCGGACCATGCTCTTTTCCTCCTTCACTGCTGGCATGCCCCCGCCTTCCCCCAAAATCACACTGCAATGTGCCGTCTGCCCGGACAGACAGACCAGCTTGCTTGTCATTTGCATGAACACTGCGCGGAGCGCTAATGCAATATTGATCCCCGGGAGCCCAGCCAACAGCTGACAGTGGCAGGAGATGATTGGAAAGGGAGAAGCTGGGGGGGGGGGCGGAGAAGAAGAGTTGCAATAGGACTAATAGGGAAAGGACAATAGGGCCTGGGGTACCGCCGGGAGGAGGTAGGCGTGGGCTTTCAAATGTGCCCTAAGAAGCCACTTTCCACCTGAGAATCTCCACCAGTCTGTGACTTGCAAATGAAAAACTTTTCACAGACTCCAGATGATTTAGGTTAAGGCTCCACCTGAGCCTCCTGCTCCAAAGGGCACAAAGACTCAAAGCACAAACGTGCCATACAAGAGGGATCCTGCAGAGTTCCAGCTAACACAAGTCAGCGATCCCAGCCTCTTCCTGCAAGGAAAGTCCTGCAAGGAAAGTCCTTCCCAACCTTCACTAGGATGAGCAGTCAGATGACTTGCGAAGCCCCAGAGTTATCATGTCAGCCCCGAGGAAGTTTTACTGGACGCAATTCTACACCACTCAACTAGTCCCTGCTTCAATTTGCAGCAGTCACCAAAGGTCCCCAAAAAATATGGGGTGAGAAGAGACTCGCCAGTTTTTGCAAAAGGGGGGAGAGGAACAACCAGGAATCATACAAGACAAAACCAAGAGTCACCAAGGACATAAATCACAAGAAAATTCTGGATCTTTATACCTTTCTCCAACTCTGTCTGGGGCCAGTGGGAGTCACGGCTCACTCAGCAATTCCACAGAGGCTTCTCCTGAATCCAACCCCTTGTTGTTATGAGTTTCTCAAGAATTGGCAAGAATTTTATTTTTTTATGGGAGCATCCTGAACTTGAGCAAGACTTTTGACTATACATGGAAATGAGCTTTCAGACAAGTTCAGCTGGCCAGTTGTTCACCCCTAAGAACACTCTGATATATAAACACCAGGGGCTGCAGCTGAGGTGGATCGTATGATTATCTTCTGTTGAAGTCTTCTTTCAAGGGAAAAAAGACTTCCTCCAGTGAAGAAGGACTTTCTCTGCTGGAGCAAGGTGTCTTCTGATGGAGAAAAGCCTTTGTTGAAGTAAGTCACCCCTGGGAAAAGGAGGGGAACAAAAACGTAACCCCCCAAAAAAGAATTAAGGTTAAATTGATACAAATTAGGGGGCCCAGTGTTAAAATCAATAAATATACAACATAAATATTATAAATGATCAAAAATACATGTACTTATTACAAATTAGTTTAAAAACAAGTATAGGCCCAAATAAGAATTTCAAATCATACAATATGCAGAATTAGGACCTTATGTGACCCTAAAACAGATTCATTTCGGCCTACTGGCCTTCTTCAGCCTACCAGCCTTCAGCGGACCACCTCTTCAGTGGTCAAGCATAATGTTGCACATAGGCTTGACTATTGCACTACTACTAATATAGGATCACATTAAAATAATGTTCTGATAAATATCAGTGGCTCAAGGCAAGGTTGTACAGTACAGGCCTCATGTGACATCACCTTGTGTCCAAATCCAGTACATACAACCAAAATGGTATTGCAATTATGTACTCTCCTATTTTGGTCCAGGAGATTCAATTCCAAAAGCAATATGGAGCCAGCCTAATTTGTATCCATCTAACCTTTCAGGTTCTTAATTCATGAGTCACCCGTGAACACACATGAAGTAGCTGCCTCATGCTGAATCAAACCCTTGCCTGGAAAACCTACTGTCCACTTACACTGACAGCGGCTCTCCACAGTCTCAGGCTGAGGTCTTTTTCATTATCTACTACTAGATTCTTTAGTTAGAGATGCCAGGAACCAAACCTGGGACCTTCTGCATGCTGAGCAGATGCTTTGCCACCTGAGCCATGTCCCCTTCCCCATAAAATTCTGCCTTACTAAACACATGAAGCTGCCTTATACTGAATCAAACCATTAGTCCACAAGGCTCAGTATTGTCTACTCAGATTGTCAGTGGCTCTCCAGAGTCTCAGGCAGAGGTCTTTCACAGCACCTTCTACCTGGTCCTTTCAACTGGAGGTGCCAGGAATTGAACCTGGAACCTTCTGCATGCCGAGTAGATGCTCTGCCACTGAGCTATGGCCCTCTCCCCTCTCCATAGAAAGCCATTGTGGTGTAGTGGTTGAGAACAGTGGACTCTAATATGGAGAACCAGGTTTGATTCTCCACTCCTCCTCCACATGAAGCCTGCTGGGTGACCTTGGGCCAGTCACAGGTCTCTCAGAACTCTCTCAGCCCCACCGACCTCACAAGGTGCCTGTTGTGGGGAGAGGAAGGGAAGGGGATTGTAAGTCACTTTGAGACTCCTTAGGGGAGAGAAAAGCAGGGTATAAAAAACAACTTTTCTTTCTTTGAATGTGGAAAACTTGTTGGAAGGGAATCACAGGATTCAGCCCCAGGACTAGAAAAGCATTGCCTGCATCTTCATATAAGAATGTGGTCATCCGCTGCAGCAAAACTAAACTGGAATGTCATAGCACCTTAAAGACTTAACGTGTTTTTATTCTAGCATCAGCTTTCCTTGACTAGGCTCTAGTCCATGGAAATTTATGCTGGGATAAAAATTCGTTAGCTGTTTGAGAGCCACAAGCCTCCTGTTTGTTTATTTATTTATTTTTGCTTCATCTGCAGGGGGATGATCAAGTTACATTAGAAAGCCTCACTGTATTTCAGAGCTCCAGCATTTTCACACCAGAAAGACATACATGCCATCTGCTTTTCATCCAGCAGTTTTCAAAGCAGAGAGCAATGAAGCCCTGCTGGTGGACCTCCTGATGGCACCTGGTTTTTGGCTACTGTGTGACACAAAGTGGAGGAGGAGGAAGAGGAGGAAGAAATTGGATTTATACCCCACCCTTCACTCAGAGTCTCAGAGCAGCTTACAATCTCCTTTCCCTTCCCCTCTCCTCCCTACAACAGACACCCTGTGAGGTAGGTGGGGTTGAGAGAGCTCTTGCGAGGACTACTCTTGAGAGAACAGCTCTGAGAGAACTTGTGACTGACCCAAGGTCACACCAGCAGCTGCATGTGAAGGAGTGGGGAATCAAACCCGGTTCTCCCAGATTAGAGTCCGCACTCTTAACTACTATACCAAACTGGTGTTGGAATGGATGGCCTGATCCAACATGGCTTCTCTTATGTTCTTAAGTGATCAAAAAAGCATAAGCAAATACACACACTGTTTATCCAATAATCCAGTGTAAGAAGCAACAGAAAGGAGATCTATAATTCAGAGAGTCCTTTAAAATGGTTTGGGATCAAAAATTTGCCTAGACAGAAAGATTTTCACTGCCCAGCTGAACAGACCAAGCGCCCACACCTGTTGGATCTTTAATGACAGGGAGTTTCCATGTGAGACCACCAAGAAAACCCATCAACAATGAAAGAGAATGGCAGGAACCCACAACAAGGTTTTTGCTATGGAACTTCAATAAACAGGGAGGCACTGTATGGATGAAAGTGCTTTTGAAGGCTCATGCACTTCATTTATACCCTGCCTTTCTCCTCAGTGGGGACCCAAAGCGGCATACATCTTCCCCCTCTCCTCCATTTATCCTCACAGCAACCCTGTAAGGTAGGCTAGGCTGAGAGTATGTGACTGACCCAAAGTCACTCAGCACACTTCCATGACAGAGTGGGGATTTGAACGTGGGTCTCTCAGATCCAAGTCTGATGCTCTAACCACTACACCTTCTCCCCTTCTTCTACTTTATCCTCACAACAAACCTCAGTTCAATCCTAAGAACACTTTCCACACTGAGTAGACCAGTAAAATCCAGAGTAGACTGGCTTACGATTGCACTGCCTACATGAAGTAGATCAAGCGGAGAGAGGGAGTGACTGGCCCCAAGTCACCTAGCAAGCTTTCAAGGCAGAGTAGAGTTTCGAACCCAGGTTTCCCAGATCCTAGTCTGACCCTCTAACCTCTACATCACACTGGCTCAGATAAAAGGCTTTTAACCTAAGGAACATTTGATTGGGAACATTTGGCTGTACAATCTCAGAAGAATATACAGTTGACCAGAGAGAAGTACCACTGGACATGTGATTACACTGGAGGCTTCATTTGTATTTTTGTATTTCTTTTCCTTGCCCAGTGGTTAAACTTTGGAACAATTGGTTTCTGGTCTTTATTCCATATTTTGTATATGTAGGATTTTGTATGTTTTATATGTTTTGTATGTTTTATAATTAGAGTTTTAGAGTTGGCCCTTTTCTACTCTTGGCTAACCTTTTTAGGTTCTGAATTCTAGGTTTAGGTTCAGTTTTTTCCCCTTTTTTCTTCTTTGTTCTTTCGGATAAAAGGGAGAACCAGAGGTAGCCATCATTGACAGATAAGAAACTGAAGTGGGTCAGGGAGCGCTGCCGCCTTTTGGGACCTCGTTGCAGATATCTGGCTCACCACCAGATGAGAAACAAGATGGCAGACCAGACAGACTCCTCCAGGAAGGTTCTTCTTTTGACAACCCACTTCAAAACGTTCCCAGAGGTTTCGTGTGGATATTAGAAAGCACAGGGGACAGAACAGATCCCTGAGAGATTCCATAAGAGAGCTCCCACAGGGAAGAAGACCTTCTGAAACCATCCAGTAAGGAAAGCAGAGAACGATTACAAAGCCTCAACTCCCAACGCCCGCAGCTCACCGAGAAAAAAAGCATGGTGGAGAGTACTGGATGCAGCCAGGAGGTCCAGGAGAATAAACAGGGACATGGCCCTCTGTTGCTCCTTTAGATAAGTTCAGCATCCAGAGCCACCCAGGCAGCCTCAGTCTTGATCCCCATCAATGCATTGGACTGAAATGAGTTGAGATAATCCACAATTCCCAGGAGTCTCTGGAACTGCTTGACCAATTTTGCTAGAAAAGGGGAAATGGAAACAAGCATTGGTGCAGCATCAACAGTACATGGCTAGGCACAATCGATCCTGGTTGACCACACCTATCATATTATTTCCTTCCTTCCTTCCTTCCTTCCTTCCTTCCTTCCTTCCTTCCTTCCTTCCTGCTATTGGGAGCAGAATCGGCCTTACCCAGAAAGCCAGAAGATGAGGCAAAGTTTAAAAGATCTCCCAAATCAAAATGGTAATCAAGGGACAGATGTTATTCAAGCATTTCTCTCTTTGTACATCCAGACTCTTTACACAAACCCTACTCTGGATCCCATAAGAACATAAGAAGAGCTGTGCTGGATCAGACCAGTGGTCTGGACCAGCATCCTACCTCACACAGTGGTCAACCAGTTACTCTGGAGGGCCAACAACAGGGCATAGAGGCCGAGGCCTTCTCCCGATGTTGCCTCCTGGCTCTGGGATTCAGAGGCTTAATGCCACTGAATGTCATGTGGAAGTTCCCATCAGTCACCAGGGCTAGTAGCCATTGATAGACTTATCCTCCTTGAATCTATCTAACCCCTTTTAAAGCTGTCTATTCCTGTGGCCATCACTACAACCTCTGCCAGCAAATTCCTCACTTTAATCACTCTCTGTGTGAAGAGGCATTTCCTTTTGTCTGTCCCGAATCTACTGCAAAACAGCTTCATTGGGTGACCTGGAGTTCTAGAATTTTGGAGAGGAAGACAAAATTTCCATTGTCAACTCTTATCAAGTCCCTCCCCACCACCCCCAGTTGTCACTTTTCTAAACTGAAAAGTCCCAAACTCTTCAGCCTTTCCTCATAGGGAAGGTGCTCCAACTCCCTAATCATCCTGGTTGCCCTCCTCTGTACTTCTTCCAGCTCTGCAATGTCCTTTTGGAGATAAGGTGACCAAATGAGGCCACACCACAGATCTATACATTACAATATCTGTTGTTTTTTCTCAATCCATTTCCTAATAATCCCTAACATACAGTTAGCCCTTTTTCATCACTGCAGTACTCTGGGTTAATTGAGCTATCCACTATGACCCAAAGATCTTTTTCCCTCTCAGCAAGTTCGGACACTTGCTATTCTATACTTGAAATTGGGATATTTTTTTTGTCCCCATGTGCATCCCCTTACACTTAAAAATGCTGAACTTCATTTGCCACATTTTCGCCCCCTCACCCAGTTTGTGGAGGACCTCTTGGAGCTCTTCACAGTGCGCCTTTGTTTTCACCATCCTGAATAATTTTGTGTCATCTGCAAACTTGGCTGCTACACTATTCAGCCCTAGTTCCAGATCATTTATGAATACATTAAATAGCACCAGCCCCAGTACCTATCCTTGCTTACTTCCCTCCACTGTGAGAACTGTTCATTTATTTCTACTGTTTCCTTCCTATCATTTAACCAGTTTTTAATACATAAGAGAACCTGTCCTTGCTAAGTTTACTCAGGAGTCTTTGGTGAGGTACCTTGTCAAAAGCCTTTTGAAAGTCCAAGTATATAATGTCTACTGGATCACTGTTGTCTACATGCTTGTTCACTTTCTGAAAGAACTCCAAAAGGCTGGTGAGACGGGACTTTCATTTGAAGAAGCCATGCTGATTTTCCCTCAGCAGGCTTTGATCCTCTATGTTCCTAACAATTCTGTCTTTGATTACACTTTCTACTAATATGCCTGGGACAGATGTTAGGCTGACTGGCCTGTAATTTCCTGGTTCCCCTCTGGATCCCTTTTTAAAAATGGGTGTGACATTTGCTACTCTCCAGTCTTCTGGTACAGAGGCTGAATTTAGTGATAGGTTACATATATGGGTTAGTAGATGAATGATCTCACGTCTGAGTTCCTCTTGGGTGTATGCCATGAGGACCTGGAGACTTATCAGTTTTTAATTTCTCCAATAGGTCTCTAGAACTTCATCTCTGGTCACCTCAATTTGGTTCAGTTCTTCAGACTCATTGAGCTTCTTTGCTACCTCTCCATCTTCCTTTAGCAATCCCTTTATTCCTTTGTCATCCAAAGGCCCCACTGCAGGGGTGGCCAAACTATGGCTCAGGAGCCGCATGCAGCTCTTTCACACATATTGTGCAGCTCCAGGCAGGGTGGCTGGGGAGGCATGTCTCCCTGATTGGTCTTCCCTTCCCCAGCCAGTGTTTCCCTCCTTGTGTAGGCTTGAGGTGTGTGCGGGGGGAGCAGAGAAAGAAAGCAACTTTAAATGTGTTCTCAAAGACACCACACACACACACCGGCAGGCTTGGAGAAGGCATTTGTCTGTTTGAATTCCTTCTCCAAGCCAAGCCAGCCTGCATGGGGTTGGGGGGGGGGGGGGTTGGGGGGTGTTTTTAAAGG
>NW_015174283.1:958633-977373 GCF_001447785.1 Gekko japonicus | reverse complement strand
TTGCCTCTTTAAATCCCTTCTCCAAGCCAAGCCAGCTGGTCATGGGGGGTGGAGAACACATTTAAAGTTGCTTTCTTTCCCTTCCCTCCTCCCCCCATTCATTTGCTTTCTTTATACCTCTTTTTTCTTTTCACATTTCTCTCTCTCTTTCTCCCTTCCTTCCTTCCTCCCCCTCCCTTCCTTCCTCCCCCTCCCTCCACCATCTATTGGCTTTCTTTGTTTCTGTTTCTCTCTCTCTCTCCTTCTTTCTTTCCACCTCTTTCATTTTTCCACCTTTCTCTTTCTTTCTCCCTTCCTTCCATCCTCCCTCCCCCTCCCTATCTATTTGCTTTCTTTGTTTCTCTCTTTTCCCCTCCCTCCCCCAACTATTTGCTTCCTCTCCACATTTCTTTCTTTTTTTCTCCCTCCCTCCCTTCCTCTCTTTCTTCCTTCCTTTTCCCTCCCTTCCTCTCCGATCTATTTGCTCTTTCTCTCTCTTTGTTTCCACCTCCTTCATTCTTTCTTTCCACCTCTCTCTCTCTTTCTCTCGATCTTAGACAAATAAATATCATTAACAAACAAATAAATATCATTGGACAAATAAATATCATTAGCAATATGTGTTTTACCCTTTTGTTTTATGGTTAGCAGTCTCATTTAATGCTAATAAAAAGCAAATTTGCATAGTTTTCAATAAAAACATGTGTGTGATATTTGTTGATGTCTTACGGCTCTCAACCATCTAACGTTTATTCTGTGTGGCTCTTACATTAAGCAGGTTTTGCCACCCCTGCCCCACTGCTTCTCTGGCTAGTTTCCTGCTCTGGATATATATTTTAAAATGTTTATTGTTTGTCTTGATGCTTTTAGCAACCCACTCCTCAATAGGGTTGCCAGGTCTTACCTGTCTGCTGGTGGGGGGCTCTTGGCTTGGTCCTGAGGTCACTTCTGCGTGCTGGGCACACTGTACAGGGGATGCTCTAGTATTTGGCTAAAAACTCCATGGTGGCCATAGAGTTTTTAGACAAATGCTAGAGCGTCCCCCCACGTGATGTGCCCAGTGCAATGACATAATCTCCAGGTGCCGACATTGTGCCAGGCGTAGCAGGGCTCTTTGGGGGTGGGGCTACCCCTGGCAGCCAGCTGCCTGGTGGCAGATTGGGGACCCCGAAATCAGGGGGAACCCCACCCCATTGGGGGGTTTGGCAACCCTACTCCTCAAAATCTCTTTCTGCATGCCTAATGATTGAGTTACATTTCTTTTGCCAGAGCCTGTGCTCGCTCCTGTTCAATTCATTGGGGCAGACCTTTAACTTTTTAAAAAAAGACTCTACTTTTTATAGTTTCCTTGACTTGCATGGGGAAGGACCATAGCTCAGTGGTAGAGCACCTGCTTGGTGTGCACAAGGCCCCAGGTTCAACCCCACCCCCGGCATCTCCATTTCAAAGGACCCTGTGATTTGAAAGACCTCCACCTGAGATCCTGGAGTACAGCTGCCAGTCTGAGTAGACAATACTGACTTTGATGGCCTGAGGGTTTGGTTCTGTTTTATTTTTGTTTTTGCCATCAAGTCACAGCTGATTTATGGTGACCCCGTAGGGTTTCCAAGGCAAGAGACATCCAGAGGTGGCTTGCCATTGCCTGCCTTGGTGTCACAACCCTGGACTTCCTTGGAGGTCCTCCATCGAAATGTTAGTCAGGGCTGACCCTGCTTAGCTTCCATGATCTGATGAGATTGGGCTAGCCTGGGCTATCCAGATCAGGAACTGGTTTAGAATAAGGCGGCTTAATATGTTGAAAGCTGCCTCTTTCAACATATCATTAAGATATCATAACATATCATTAAAGAGAGCCAGTTTGGTGTAGTGGTTAAGTGCGCGGACTCTAATCTGAGAGAACCGGGTTTGATTCCCCACTCCTCCACTTGCACCTGGCTGGATGACCTTGGGCAAGCCATAGTTCTGATAAGAGCTGTTCTTGAAAAAGAGCAGTTTCTGTCAAGAGTTCTCTCAGCCCCACCTACCTCACAGGGTGTCTGTTGTGGGGAGGGGAAGGGAAAGGAGTTTGTAAGCCGCTCTGAGACACCTTTGGGTAGTGAAGGGCGGGGTATAAATCCAATCTCTTCTCTTCTTCTCCACTGGGGGGGGGGAACCCACTACACGTTCTGTTGGGGAGAGTGTTTTGGGGGCCCAATGCGGCAGAAAACTTTGTGGTGCAATGCCATCACCCCGGCATGTGTGGGAACAGGCCTATAATTCATTCATTCGTGGGAATCCAGGCATGGTATTCCTACAGCATCTCTCAACTACACAGAGGAATGCCCTCAACAAGGAATTCATTACACTCAACACGATGGCCATTAACTTCTCTTGACTTTTTAATTCTGTCTGTGACGGAAGAGGGTCAAGCGGACATATAGGGGCATACACAGATCCCGTCCGCATCCTTGGGTATCACCCACGGAATTTCATTCAACAGCAAAATTCTTACCAGGGGAGGTCTGAGTGGCTTTTATTACTCTGGTTGTCCAGATTAGAGAGGATGCGAATGACTGTATGTACAAAGAAGTCTGCAAAAACTGTTCCAGCCACTGCAAAGGGTTCCAAACGTGCTGGCAAAGGACAGCCAGACTGTAAAAGCCACAGAACTCTCATGGAAAAGCTCAGGTGGATGAGACGGGGCCACAGCTCAGTGGCAGAGCGTCTGTCTTGCACGCAAGAATGTCCCGTTTCCATCTCTGCCATCTCTGTTCAGGTAGTAGGCAAGGTTGCCAGCTTCCAGGTGGGGCCTGGAGATCTCCTGGAATTACAGAGATCAGTTGCCCCGGATAAAATAGCTGCTTTAGAGGGTGGCTCCTGGCATTATATAGGCATTATATAATATATATAGGCATTATATTATAAGGAGCTGTGGTGGCTCAAGTGGTTAAGACGCTGAACTGCAGGCTGTGGAAAGTCAGTAGTTCAGCAGTTCGAGACCCGAGTTGCCACATGACGGAGTGAGCTCCCATCTCTAGTTCCAGCTCCTGCCAACCTAGCAGTTCGAAAGCAAGAAATTGCAAGTAGATAAATAGGTACCACTTCGGTGGGAAGGTAACAGCGTTCCGTGCGCCTTCGTGTTTAGTCATGCCGGCCACATGACCACGGAAACGTCTTTGGACAGCGCTGGCTCTTCGGCTTTGAAACGGAGATGAGCACCACAACCCTAGAGTCGGATTCGACTGGTTTTCGAGCAAGGGAACCTTTACCTTTATCTTACCTGGCATTATATCCTGCTGAGGTCCCTCCTTAGGTTTCACTCCCACATCTCCAGTCATTTCCCAACCCAGAGTTGGCATCCCCAGTAGTAGGTGATGTGAACAATTCTGGAGGGCTGTTGCCAGTCAGAGTAGACAGTACTAAGCTTGGCAGACCAAGGGTCTGACTCCATATATGGCTGTTGCAAGAGTTCATGCTGACACAACGGTGGTAGGGGACTAAGAAGAAGAGTTGGTTTTCATACCCCCCTCTTCACTACCTGAGGGAGTCGTGGAGCGGCTTACAAACCCCTTCCCTTCCTCTCCCCACAGCAGACACCTTGTGAGGTAGGTGGGGCTGAGAGAGCTCTGAGAGAACTGGTCTTGAGAGAACAGCTCTCAGAGAACTTGTGACTGACCCAAGGTCACCTAGCTGGCTTCATGTGGAGGAGTGGGGAATCAAACCTGGTTCTCCCAGATTAGAGTCTGCTGTTGTTAACCGCAACACCAAACTGGCTCTCAGCAGGATTTCCTTGCTGCTACCATGGTGTTGGATCCCCAAGCATCGAGAATAAATCCACGTTTCCAAGAAAAGTAAAATTTATTTCAAAGCATTGGAAAGACACTCAAACACGTTCTTTGTTAGAACTGACTACAAACAGTTAGGGCAAGCATAATAAAGGGATTTGAAACAGATACAGAACCAATGGGTCACCTTCCCGCTGGCGGGTGAAAGGAAACGGTTGCGCGCTCATTCCCTGAGAACCAGGCTATCTCCAGACATAACACAGGTGCAGTTCTCAGGCTCTAAAAGCAACAAGCTGGCATGAAGCAAACTCCCCCAGTACGTCCTCCAGTTGTTTGGCTTAGGCATTACAGCAGAGTAAAATAATAGCACACAGGCAAGGGGGGGGGGGTAGCAACTATACAGAAGTACCAGCAACACAGAACACCATGGCAGCTTGCTGACACATGGCCATGGAAAAAGTCTTTGTTGGAAGTGAGGGCGCTGTCCCCTGCCTCTGCCTCCAGACTTCATGGCAAGAGAGACAGATAGATAGATAGTCACACTGACCTTTCCTTCCTGTGTTTACTCTCCTGATATGTAGAATGGAGATCTCAGGGAACTACTTCCTTTCTTCTGTTTCTTCTCTCCCCAGAACTTCTCTCTCCTTCCTCCTGCATACACCACGAGGGAGGACACGCTGTCCCCATCTTGGCACCATGACTCAGATGGCCTCTCACCATCCGAGTCCATCCTTAGTTAGCTAGACTAGAATACTATCCTGTCTTTCATCTTTCCTATACAGATTGTAGTTTTAGAATGAATAGACTAGGATTAGTCTGTTAAACTGAAAACGTGGCTCTATGTACCTTTGTGGCACTCTAAGCTTTGTTACCCTGGCTGGACGTGTTCCTGCGCTAGAAGCTTTATTGCACTCTGCTAAAGAGTCAGTGGTTACTGGACTAGCTATACCCGCTCACCCCAACAGTCTTCAAATAGGCTCCAAGATACACCATCAGCTCCCCCAGGGCCACTGGCATGCAAGCTGTTGTCCCTGCTGACTCATCACCAGGGCAGGGGTAACCAGCCAGACTGTTTCACAAGGTGCCTGAATCTCTTTTGGACCCGTAAGCCTTTGAGGTTCAGGCCATCTTAATAGTGCCACCCAGGGCTCTTTTTTGTAGAAAAAGCCCAGCAGGAACTCATTAGCATAATAGGCCACACCCATGACAGCACAGCTCATTAGCATATTAGGCCACGCCCCCATGTTACCAGATGTGTGGTCATCCAACCACATCCACCTTTTGCTTCTTATTCTGTTTACCTTGTTTGCTGTCAAAACCCAGGGCTTTTTTTGGAGCAGGAACGCCTTTGCATGTTAGGCCTAATGTAGCCAATCCTAATGAGTTCCTGCTGTTGGGTGTGGCCTATTATGCTAATGAGTTCCTGCTGGGCGTGGCCAACTTGGGAGCCAGCCGGAACTCCGTTCATGTGCGTTCCTGCCCAAAAATAGCCCTGGTGCCACCTGATCTCCTGTGAAGATGAGGGTTGCTGAGAGCCAGTGTGGTAAAAAGAATTGGATAAGACAGGATTCCGCTCCCGCACTCAGCCCTGGGCGACCTTGGGTCACTTACCTTTTCTTAGCCTAACCTACCTCACAGGGTTGTCATTGCTGTGACGATACAAGGGAGGAGGGAAGAGCAATGTAGGTTGCCCTCAGCCTCCTGGGGGAAGGGGAGACAAGAATCTGATAGACAGGTCTTAGGATTTGGCCCAAAGTGCCACACTGCAACTCCCGGGCTCCCTTCCCATGGCCTCGGAAAACCTTACAAACCTAGTCCAAAATCAGGAACTCTCGTCAGCCCAAAATTTACTTGATTGTGGATCCATCCCACTATGGAGGGATCAAGAGACCTGACTCGTTAGCTGTTCAGAGTGCAGCAGCCATGTCAAGAGTGACCAGCCATGTGGCTAGTGCTAGAATAGTGCTAGGAACCAGGGGTGGTTTTGGCTTCCAACAACTCCCTAGCCATGCCTCTTAATAGGTGTTTTCTGCAAGGTGGTCACTGGTGCCCCAAATTGCAATAATTCCAGAGGAGTAACCAAGTCACAGTCCTGTGCAGAGTTACTCCAGTTCAAGCCTACTGATTTCAATGGCTGTAACCCTAGGACTGCACCATCAGTCTGTTGTGCCAAAATATACAGGAGTCTTGCAGCGCTTTAAAGACTAGCAAACACTTTTTAAGGTTGCAAGATCTCTGTACCATGTCCTAGATCACCTCCATCCATTCAGACAAGGCGTCTGGGAAGCAGCAGGGTGGCTGGTCCACAAACCCCCAGTCTCTCCTGAAAGACCAACAGCAAGCACATGCTCAATGGACCATATCCAAAACTCGGTATATCTCTCTAGAGTCTGTACCTCTACGGATAATGCCTTCTCCTCCTCCATCCTCCCTGCATTCCTTTGGAATCAAACCGCCCTGCTGGGCCGAAGCAGAATTCCCACCACCACCCCTTGCCCTAGCCAGCCACGTCTCTTAGACGTAGCAGCGTTGGCCTCTTCCTCCAGAATTAAATCACAGATGACAGCTGTTTTCTTGTAAACTAAACTAGCATTAAAAAGGTCCAGATTTAAGGTTTGTCGGGCAGCCGAAATGAGTCCCCAAGAGCTAGCATCTTGGCAGAGAACCAGAAGACGGGAAAAGCTCTTAATTGTCTGAACCCTCTTCCCCCCAATGGCGGCGCATCTTTCCGTTAATCACACCAATCGCGCTACCTGTTTGTCTTCTATCCATGCCAAGCCCAAGTGAGCAAAGCATATAATAGGTGACCCATGCTCCTCGCCGAGAGCCAAGGAAAGGACACTGCCAAATAAATATCCATTGTTAAGATGTTAACTGTTCCCCCCCCCTTCTCTCACCAGGAAAGCCCTCCAATCCCCCGCCCATCGCAGACGCTACATTGGAAATCACATCGACAGATGTAGCTAATTCACCCACTCTTGCTGGGTGAATCGCAAATTAAGCAGCTGATAATACAGGGCCAGCAATAAATAAGGCAGACTCTAAAGCCAGCCGAAACCTCTGCCCACACCACAGACTCGGTACCCGCCACAGCAGGCAAACATTTTTAAAAATAGTCCCACTACTGACATCATTTCATGCCCACACTTCTCTGACCACCTCCAGGGACAGCTCCCTTTGGCGGTCACCCGCTGGGCGCAACCCACCAACCGCGGCTGCCTAGAGCTAAATATACTCCCAATCAGAAAGCACAGCTGAGACCTCCTACAGGCAGAGACAACAGAAGATTTACTGGAGCAACAGCTCTGCAAGGTAGTCCTTGTTGTTATTAGGGGAGGGGGCCGTGGCTCAGTGGTAGAGCCCCTACTTGGCATGCAGATGGCCGGAGGTTCAATCCCTGGGACCCTCAGTTAAAAGGACCAGGCATTAGGTGACGTGAAAGAGCTTCCTCTGCCTGAGACCCTGGAGAGCAGCTGCCAGTCTGAGTAGTCAATACTGACCTCCATGGACCAAGGGTCTGATTCAGTATCAGGCAGCTTCATGGGTTCAGGTGTTCCTCATTGTCATTCACAGATGAGAAACGGAGGCCGAATGACAGAGATCACTCGCCCAGGTCACACAGCAAGTCTGGGGCAGAGGAGTCTTGGGAAACCGGCTGTCCCAAAGTTCAGCTCTCTGGTCTTCCATCACGGTATACAGCTTCTTGTCAGTCAGGTCAGAGAGGGCCCCCTGGTGAATTGCAGATGGGGCATCTCTAACATCCGCCCCGCTTCCCTAGGAATCCAATTCGGATTCATCCCCCTTTGTATCAATTCCCCCCCCCTTTCAATCCCCAGTTTCAAATTAAAGGAGCAGCCACGGCTGTTTTTATTCATAGCTGGTGAGCTCATAAATAAAAACGCACAGGTAATGTATTCCCCAGCTGCAGCCCGGAGAGACGAGGTCCTGCAACCAAGAGGTAATAAATAATTTCACATCTCCAGATTTGGGGAAGAATCAGCACCACTGCGTCTCTAGCGCTGACCTCACTCTGGTGTGCTTTGCCCCCCGTTTCTGGCCGCTGCAGGGGGGCTCCCAGCATGGGGCCGATGCTCAGTCCTGGAGCACATGCTGCGTACAGATCCAGTGTTCCCCAGTTTGGTTCCCGGTGCTGTGATAACAGGGGGAATTTTCACACATTAACTACAAAACCTGATACATCACTAATGCTCTGCTACACTTTTCTTTCACCAGGGAAAGCTTCCGCTGCCTGGTTTCATGATCCCTTAGCGTATGAGATCTCCAAACGGGCGAGACTTATTTGTTCATCTAATTTACTTCATTAATTTACTTCATGTATGATAGATTCACTGGTATAGTAAGCCAGGAACCTGTGTCAGTGTTGCAGAGTGCACAAATAGCTAAATGCAGCAGAGCTTCTCTTTGTTCTGCATGCGCTAGCAAAGTTACAGAGTTGCACAGAGCCACTTGTCAGTTTCAAAACTAATAAAGAGTTCTTTATTTAGGGAACTCCATTCTAGATAGTAAAGGAGAGAGATAGGGATAGGATCTAACTAAACTACCTATGATGGATGCAGATGCAGAGATGCATGTCCAGCATCCACGGTGCCAAAGGTGGAAAGCAAACGTGCTCCTTTGTGTGTGAGAGAGAGACAGAAGTGTGAAGGGAAGGAAGGAAGCAATCCCCTGAGAGTATCAGTCTACACGTCAAAGGGACCGAGGCAGAAGAGTAAACAAGAAGGAAACCCACAGTTTGCCTGTCTGTTTCTCTGACTCTCTTGTAACCCTCCTATGGAGGCTGAGGCGGAGAAACAGCAGGTGCTTTCACACACACTAAATAATGCCCTTTCAATCCATTTTCAATGCACTTTGCAACTGTGTGAAATGGCAAGATCCACTTGCAAACAGTCGTTGAAGTGGATTGAAACTGCATTATTCAGCATGTGTGAAAGCGCCTCCTGTTCCTTCTCTTCCAACATTTTATACCCTGCCTTTCTCCCTCAAGCAGCCTGAATAGCCCAGCTTAGCCCAATCTTGTCAAAACGTAAAAGCCAAGCTGGGTTTGTCATAGTTAGTACTTGGATGGGAGACCACCAAAGAAGACCAGGGTTGCTATGCAGAGGAAGGCCATGGCAATCCACCTCTGCTTCATTCTTAATTGGAGCACCCTGTAGATGGGGTCACCATGAATCTTTTGCAATTCAACAGCACATTCTTCTTCTTTCTCCCTCCTATTTTATCCTCACAATGACACCCTGTAAGGAAAGCTCGGCTGAGAGTGTGTGACTGTCCCATGGTAGGACACCCAGCAGGTTTCCACAGCAGAGTGGGGATTCGAACCCGGCATTCCCAGATCTTAGTCTGACACTCTCCCCACTACACCACACTGGCTGTTAACATGATACATAAATAATGAACAACAAAATAACTTAAATTCTGGCTGCTCTCCCCTGGGCGACAGAGCAGAGCTTCTTCACAGAAAGATAGTCATGAATTACGTACGTAGCCGCTGAAAACTAAGCACCATACAAACAGAGTTTAAGAAGACAGGCTGACCATTAGCTCAAAGGTCTCTCTAGATCAATCTGACCGTGGCTGCGGAGATTCCCCTGTCCTGCTCGGGGAGCCCCACAAAGTGTATGAAGATGATGGTTATCCTCTATTGTTTGCCCCCAGCACCTGTCAGTCAGCTATAGACTGCCTCTGAACAAGGAGGTTCCATTTAGTGGTCACAGGAGTGACTTCCCCCTACTGGGATTTGCCTTCTCTTTCTATTTAGTTATTACATTTTCCTCCTCCCCCCACCCCCCCAGCTCAGGGTGGCATGCTTGGCTTTCCCCTCCTCCATCTTACCTTCACAAGAACATCACAACAAATCTGTGAGGTAAATTAGGCTGAGGGAAAATGACTGACCTCAGATCACCCAACTAAGTTTTAATGGCAAGCGTGGATTTGAATCTAGTCCTCCAAGTCCTAGACCACAGGTTCTCTAGACTGAGTTATTTTTATTTACTTTACAAAGTTTATATCCCACCTTTCTGCCCTCACAAGGGCCACCAGGATTGCTAAAACATATGTAATAAAAACCACATTTAAAAACCATTAAAACCAACCAAGATACACCATACATTACTGTGTGTGTAAAGTGTTTTCAAGTCACAGTTGACTTATGGTAACCCCCTAGGGCAGGGGTGTCAAACATGTGGCCCAGGGGCCAGATCAGGCACCCGGAGAGCTTCTATCAGGCCTGCAGTGGAACTGGCTGTATTCTGCTTTTTCCAGTTCTGCTGCTTGCTGCATCATTGTAGGTTTGCAGCTTACAGATACACACCTGAACAGCATACTCAAGACTGTAACAGCACAGACATTTTGATGTAATAATTCAGAGCAAGAGGTGTCAGTTATCAGACACTGTTAAATAAACAAAATATTGCAAGAGTCCTACTGTTTTAAGCATGTTTTTATTTTAAGTAAAAAAAAACCTTTGTGTTTGTGTCCTTTATAAAGTTTATATCTCTACTACCTGTCATTACATTTTATGACACACATGGCCCGGCCCAACAAGGTCTCATTTATGTCCGATTTGGTCCTCATAACAAATGAGTTTGACACCCCTGCCCTTGGGGTTTTCAAGGCAAGTGATGAAGCAGAGGTGGTCTTGCTATTGCCTTCCTCTGCAAAGCCTTCCTTGGTGATCTCCCATCCAAGTACCAGCCCTGCTTAGCTTCTGAGGTCTGATGAGCTCAGGCTATCCTATACCATTCCACATACCTCACATACTATTACAACAATTAACACCAGTTACCTGCACCCCCAAATAAGCACTAAAAAGTAAGCAAGCTATTCTCAGGTCTTTTACTAATCTGGTCTTTTGTTTCTGAGAAATCCAACAATATCCATCCTTTTTTAAAAAAAAACTTAAACACAATATGATTTATTGATTAAGGAACAAAAACAAGTTGCTGGTTAACTGTAACTGTTTTGGGGAAAGGAACTGGTAAATAAACTGGCAAAGTATCACACACAGTCTTTTGACACTAAAATTCCACACTGACAATATCCATCCTTAACAGAAACTCCTTTGGAGGGGATAAGAGAAGGGAGGATCAGCCCCACTGAGAGAGAAGGCCTCAGGGTCGGCCTGCTCTCCTCCATTCTCCCACCATTTACGTCCAATTAGAAGAAATTAAAGAACAAATAAATGGAAGGATGGTCACTGGGGCCACTTTATGCCAGGTGTGCAAGAGGACAGGTTCTTTGCCTATGCCCAGAGGCACTCTCTTCTTTATTACAAGTCCATGATCTGAAGACTGGCATTGAAAACCACACCTGAGGCTAAGCTCAGAGTCCGCCGAGGCTCAGCTGAGGCTGGGCTTGAGGCACCAGTAGAGCCAGGGGCAGGAACAGGCAGACTGCAGGCCTCTGAAGGGAAATCCATAGCATGATCTATAAAGGACAGGTTGGCCATGCGGCCAGATATTCCTTCCTTCTCCCAACCACTGCCGCTCCTGTTAACGATCGCCGGCCACAGGCAAACGCAGGGTCCTTTTGCAAGGAAACCACAAAGAGCTGTGGCAGGAGGTGAGGGCAAAGAGCGCCCCCTTTAGAGAATCCTCCAGAGCCCAGGGCTCAGCCCCGGAATGCTTGTGGTCATCACCGAGGAGGGAAGGTTCCCCAGCACACGCAAAAGGTTCCTGAGCATGCATGCCCAGAACCCGTTTCCCACACAATCACCACCAACCCTTTGCCTGTGTGGGTTCAGGCAGCAAAGTTTCTGGACAAGCTGGGCCATCCGCATCTCTTTTTGGAAACTAAGCTCTGGCCACCCATCCCAGCTCTGTGGACACTCTGACAGCACACCGAGGCTGCAAGGAGAGCAACACAAGAAGGTTTGGGGCCTGAGAAGGAAATGTTCCCTCTGAGCTCTAGAGTTTTGTGAGCAAAAATTCTACTTTGTGAGCTACTGGCATTAAAGTTGTGAGTGAGGGATTTGGCTACTGCATAAATGAGTTTGCTCGGGAGCCACCCTTCCTGAGCTAAGACAAAAATGTGTGAGCTGGAGGCTAAAAAACTGTGAGCTAGCTCACACTAACTCAGCTTAGAGGCATCCCCAATGACTCATACGGGGCCCAAACCCCTTTAACAATATTAATAATTGTGTGCTGTCAATTTGCAACCAACTCACAGCCTCCCTCTAGAAGAAGAAGAAGAGATTGGATTTATACCCCGTCCTTCATTACCTGAAGGAGTCAGAGTGGCTTACAATCTCCTTTCCCTTCCTCTCCCCACAACAGACACCCTGTGAGGTAGATGGGGCTGAGAGAGCTCTTTTGAGGACTGCTCTTGAGAGAACAGCTCTGAGCGAACTTGTAACTGACCCAGGGTCACCCCAGCAGCTGCATGTGAAGGAGTGGGGAATTAAACCCGGTTCTCCCAGAGCAGAGTCCGCGCTCCTAACAAATACACCAAACTGGCTCTCAAGACAAGAGCACAGAAAGAAGGGCTGGAGAGGCAGATCTTAACTGGTGGGGTGGATCGTACGGGAGGAGAGAGTTTTGTGGAAACTCTGGCTCACAAAAGCTTCTGCTGGAGTACATGTTGTCAGTCTTTAAAGGCGTCACCAGACTCCCAGACCTGGCTACTAACATGGCTACCCATATGGAATGAGCAGACTATGAAATTCAGGGTAGGGCCATGGCTCAAAGACAAAGCATCTGCTTGGCGGGCAGAAGGTCCCAGGTTGAATCCCCAGCACCTCCAGTTTAAAGGATCAGGGTAGTGGCAGGTGATGTGAAAGACATCCATGTGGGACCCTGCAGAGCTGCTGCACTCAGGGAAGGCCATATTGACCTTGACAGACCAAGGCTCTGAAGAAGAAGAAGAAGAAGAAGAAGAAGAAGAAGAAGAAGAAGAAGAAGAAGAAGAAGAAGAAGAAGAAGAAGAAGAAGAAGAAGAAGAAGAAGAAGAAGAAGAAGACGACAGATCCATGTGTTCATGAAATGAGCTACCAATGCAGGAATCCGGAGATAAGGGTCCAGGGTTTATGATGGCCACAAAGATGCAAAGGAGAACTAAAGCGGAGGAGATGATGGGGGAGGGGGGAATCCAGCTCTGGCTAAATTCACCTTCCTTGTTCATACGACCCTGCCCCCCAGTCAGTGCTAACCCCATCACCCTAACTGCACAGTAGTGACCAAGCGCTTCTGCCTCCCGGCGTCCCAACTTTCTTCCTCTGAGCACAGAAACTACCCCAGCCATTCTAGCCGCTCCTCTGTGATCTAGGAGAGCAACCCTCGGTTATGTTCGGCCTGCCACCAGCAAGACTAGGGCTTGATTTAAGCGTGGTGCTGGCAAGGAGACAAAAGCACTTTCCCGGGGGACTTGGCAGTTGCACAGCATCTCTCTCCAACTAGGCTGCTGCCGGTGCAAAGCCGCTCTGTGGCTGCAGCCCACTTTGCAAGGAGAGCAGCCCAGGTGAAACGAGACGTTGCGTGAGTGCAGAGTCCCACGGGATAGTGCCTCTGCCTGAGCCGACGTCACGTTTCCACTGGCCCTGAATTATTCTGTGCTCTGTTCTGAGGCACAATTCACAATGCTCTCCCCGCAGTCGCTTTTGCTGCTGAGCCAAGAGAGGACTTGCTTGCAAGAGAAAGACACAAAATCCCAAAAAGGAGCTCAGTCGAGTGGGTCCCTTTCCTTTTCTGCTTGTATGGCACACCTCCATTCTTTGTTGCCTCAGGAACCATTTTGGCTTTGTTCAAAATGTGCTGATGTTAATTGAGCAGACAGGTGGTACATTTCATTGCCTTGTGTGGTGATATCTGTAGTTGGCAGCAGGTGGCGCCATGGCCTCAAGAGAACCAGCAATGCTGGGCGGTGGAATACAAAGGAATCCAGAGCTGCTCCCACATTCTTCTCTATCATTCAGGCAGCTGCTGTTAAAGGGAGAGGGGAAAATAAAAGCCTGTTAATTGGCAGTGACTTTACAAGAGCATCAAGCTGTAAAATTCCTCTAAAGCAAATTTCCTCATGGGCACACCGCACACCCCTCCCTGGGAGTGACCCTGCCCGTCCTACCACTGAGGTCAGTTGGCTGCTATTACCACATTTTCCGCTCTCTGCCCTTTATTGCCAGGACCTCTCATAATATGCTACATTTTTAATTAGGGAGGGTCTGCTTGGGGGTGGGGATGAAGCCAGTGGCGGCATTCAAGGAGGGGCCAGCGCACGACAGGGTCGCATGAACACAAGCACTTGGGTGCTCACATAATTACACCCCTCCTGTTTGGCTTTTATTTACAGTGCAATGGGACCCCGATAATTATCAGATTGTGTGTGAGGGGTGTAAACACACACACACACACACACACACACACACACACACACATCCTTGCACTTCATGAAGACCCAGGTTTCTGGCCAGTTATCTCCGGATAACAGCCCGTAACTCATTTCCACTTCGTTTTTTTTATTTATATGCTCCAAGGGGGTGTGTGAAACAGAGGCTGGAAAGAGGGAGAAGGATAGCCACCCTGCAAACAATCAATCACGCATCCCTGCTGAATATAAAAAGGTCTGTCACATTAAAGGTTGCCCGGCACCAGTTCACTCAGGGCCCATAAAATCCAGTGCTAACAAGGTGGGTTTCCTGTGGGCAAACGTTTGGGCTCTGACTTTGGCAAGTCTCCAGAGGACTGGGGCGGGGATCCACAAGCGTGGGCGGAACACCCTCCCGCGCACCCGCTGACTTTGTCTACAGACGGAATAAGGAAGGGGGCGCAGCGGATCAGGGAGATTGCCATAGGCTGGGCGTGAAGGAGGCATCAATCTCTCAGCACTTTGTAGGTCAAAGGCTGATCAATATGCCTGAGAATCAATGGGGGGAATAGCCGATATGCCGGGGCACAGGAGTGATGAGTTCTCAGAGACGAAACCCTATCAGATCCTGAGGCTCGCGGTTGTGTTCTGCGCCTAATGAGGCTCTTACAGCGCAAAAACCTAAGCAGCGTTACTGCAGTGGATTTAGAAAGCCATATCTCTGATTAGGACTGTCCTGTCAAACAGCCCTCAAGTGCAGCTGGGATGCAAGAAAAGGCCTGAATGACGGCCTCCAGGGGTGCTCCCAACACAGCAGGGGTTCTCCACAGTGGCACTTGTAGATGCTGCAAATAGAGGAGCATTCACAATGGCCACAGAGCATCCACATGGCTTCCCTCCCCTCAACCAGCCAGCAGGGGGCTTTTAAAAAAATCGGTAATTCACATAACTGCTACAGCGTTTGATACTGTGTTTTGTGTTAAGTGGCAGTTTGGGGTCAGGAAGCAATTGTTCTCCAGGCCAGGGATCCTGGAGGGTCCACCCCTTCTGGGCATAGGGCAGGGGTGACCGTGTGGGGGGGGGGAGGGGAGGTATTTGTGAGTTTCCTGCATTGTACAGGGGGTTGGACTAGATGACCCTGTAGGTCCCTTCCAACTGTATGATTCTATGAAGTGGCTTCCTACTTTGAGCAACCCTATGAATTCATGACCTCCAAAAACGTCCTATTGTTGACAGCCTTGCTCAGGTCTTGTGCACTGAGGGCCACAATGGCTTCCTTGAGTCAATCCATCTCCTCTAGGGTCTTCCTCTCTTCCTGCTGCCTTCACCCTTTTCCTAGCATTATTGCTTTTTCCAGTAACTCTTGTCTTCTCCTAACGTGACCAAAGTATGACAGCCTCAATGCAGTTCTTTTAGCTTCTAGGGAGAGTTCAGGCATTTAATACTTTGTTGTTGTTGTTGTTGTTCAGTCGCACAGTCGAGTCCGACTCTTCGCGACCCCATGGACCAGATCACGCCAGGCCTTCCTGTCTTCCGCCGTCCCCTGGAGTTGGCTCAATTTCATGTTCGTTGCATCGATGACACTGTCCAACCATCTCATCCTTTGCCACCATAGTTCAAAAGAATCTATTCTTCGGAGCTCGGCCTTCCTTATAGTCCAACTCTCCCAGCCATACATGACTACTGGGAATACCATTGCTTTAACCATGTGGACTTTTGTTGGCAGGGTGATGTCTCTACTTTTTATCATGCTGTTTAGGTTCGCCATCGCTTTCCTCCCAAGGAGCAGGCGTCTTTTAACTTCATGGCTGCTGTCACTGTCTGCGGTGATCTGGGATCCCAGGAACGTGAAGTCTGTCCTTACTTCCACGACTTCCCCTTCTATTTGCCAAGGAGTGATGGGGCCGGATGCCATGATCTTAGTTTTTTTTATGTTGAGCTTCAAGCCCACTTTTGCGCTCACCTCTTTTACCCTGAACAAGAGGCTCTTTAGGTCCTCTTCACTTTCTGCCATGACAGTGGTATCGTCTGCATATCTGAGGTTTAATACTACCAATGCATTAATTACTGATATATTTTTTTTTAAATCAGAAAAGGTCCTCCAGTGGTGGGGAGAAATTGGCCACCATATAGGACTGCAGCAAAGAAAATGGCACTATATGGACAGGACCTGAAAACTCTGCATCTTCCAGCCTACACCCAGTGCAAACACTGTGACGCTAAAAAAATATATCTAGATCAGGTTTAGGAACGTTCACAGCAAGGGAGGTTGGAAAGTGTCTGAAATTGTACAGTGATGCCACACAGATGTCTGAGGGCCATGGCGGAGCGAAACAGCCGTGTGGGAAGCAGCCCATATCCAACAGGGAAAGAAAACTGATGCCAGTGGATGGCAATTCTAGGAGCTGCCTCTAAGGGAGAATTCCCTATGCATACATGGTGACCTCTCAATGATCTCCAAGGATGAACCCGGCAGCCTGAAGGGGAAGTGGAAAACCCAGGATTCCCTGCAGATGGTCACTGCCTCCCCTCAGTGGTGCCAGTCCGTCATTTCCACAGGGCAGATTATTTCCATTAAAATAAGTAAAATGCGTACATGCATTACAGGGTTTGGGAATCTTAGACTAATCAACGCTGGGGCCTGGGGGAGGGCATCATTCCAGCGCCTCCCGTGCTGTTGCAGCCAGCTGGTGTCCTGGGAATGCAGAAATGCCGCTGCAGAGACGCATGGCCAAGGTTCGTACAAAGTATCCACATTTGGCTTTCGGAGAGGGACCAAAGCAAATGTGGCAGGCTGCCCAGCTAGCTCTTCAGCATGGCGAGGCTCAGGGCTCCGTGCCCAGCCGAAAAATTCCCAGCAGTATGCAGGGGGGGCCTCATGCCCAGCGCGATTGGAGAGAGGCCAACATTCTGGCGGCCTGGCAGAACGCTGACCCTGGCCACCCCACCTCGCAAAGGCAAGAGGGGAGGGCGATAAGAAACATGGCACAGCTGTGCCAGGCCCCCCTGGTTCTGGCCGGACGTGAGTCTGGCTCCGTTGCCTAGCAGCCCTCAAGCCTACTTGGCTGGCGGCTGCCAGGGGAGGCCCCACAGAGCAGCGAATGACCTTTCATGCCCTTGAATGGCAGAAGCAATTAAAATCAAGTGATCCTGGGTGGGGGGGCGCAGGCGGAAGGAGGGGGGCGTTGCAGCAACAAGGCTGAGGATGTGTATTTGGGAGGGGGAAGAGGGGGGAGATCTGCCTAGTGGTCATAAGCTCAGTCGGAAGAGTCACCATGGCTGAGGAATTCCCAGGTCCGCAGTCCTCCGGGCATCGAATAATGTGCAACTGGTCCTGATTTCCCAAGCTTCCACCGGCTGCAAGGACACTGCCCAGAAGGGCAGGGAAGAGGCAAAGGGGGTCCCCAGATCCTGCCTGTGCAGTGTCTAATAGTCAGTACTGCCCAAGCCAGACCAGGCAATTATGTAATGCAATGGGCTTAGCAGGGTCCATTGTCCAGGGCAGTAGAAAATGCCCTCTTCCAAGGAGCGGGATGGGACTTGCTGGTTAGCAGAAGCCACCCAGGTCAGAAGCCATCCAGGATGGGACTTGCTGGTTAGCAGAAGCCATCTAGCCATCCAGGCCACCGAGTTCCTGCCAGGTCCTAGACCAGAAGTAACTGCAGTGGTACTGCTTTCCCAGCTGCTGGAGAAATTAACACAGGGACTAATTTTGACAGTGAGGCACCTCTGAGCGTGCACAAAATGTATTCCCCTAAACCCTGAATAGCTGCAGACAGCTCTCTCACACACAAAGGCTTCCAGGGAGAGTCTTGAAACTGTCTTTTTTGCTTCACTTATATGTCACCTTCCTCCCCACTGGGAACCCAAAGCGGCTGATGTAGTTCTCTCCTCTTGCATTTTATCTGCACAACAACCCTGTGAGGCAGGTTAGGTTGAGTATCTGTGACTGGCCCAATTCACCCAGCAAGCTTCCAGGGCAGAGTGAGGATTCGAACCCGGGTCTCCCAGATCTTAGTCCGACACTCTAACCGCTGCAAACAGGCTGACCTTGAGCTCCTTTGTAGAAATCAGTCACTATCAATGCTCCCTCTAAGCTGTGGAGTCCTGTGAGCAAAAATTCTACTTTCTGAGCTACTGTCATTAAAGTTGTGAGAAAGTGATTTGGCTACTGCATCAATTCGTTTGTTCTGGAGCCCTCCTTCCTGAGCTAAGACAAAAATGTGTGAGCCGGAGGCTAAAAAACTGTGAGCTAGCTCACACTAACTCAGCTTAGAGGGAACACTGGTCACTATGCCACCCCAACTCTGTTTTGCCAGGTTCTCCCTCAAGAAAGTCATCGGTGAGGTCACTGATAACAAACTCGACATCCTCTGCAAGCAGAACATTTAATATAAAACTTCTGCCCTTAACCTCCCAGGTGACACAAGAAAAACAGCACTCTATAAAAACAGCCTGTGCATTTGTACAGGGACCTTTGTGCCTGGTATGGCGAAATTGTGCAACAGCACAGAGATGGGTCCGGGTGTGTGACAGCATGTGTGAAATGTCACCCAATGAATCGCCTGCCACGGCTGCCGAGTTGCTCTGTGCCACCAAACCACTGGCTCGAAGCTGGGCCCCGAGGGGAGGAAAGGCAGGCCGTGGCAGAACCATCCATCACTTTAAAAGTCACGGGTG
>NW_015174283.1:946124-958585 GCF_001447785.1 Gekko japonicus | reverse complement strand
GAAACTCTCTCGTTCATTTGCATAGGTTATTAAATTGAATTAAATACCGGCAGATTTGCTGTAACGGGATCCCTGTTATAGACATAGGCATTGTCAGAGGTAGTTTTTAAAGATTCACATAGAGAGCTGCAGGGGCTCACGTCTGGCTAGAGGTCATGGCCCCCACCCCATCCTCAGAAGCCCCAAATATTTATTTACTTCATTTTATCATCACCTTTCTCATGGTGACCCAAGACATATTACAAAAACATTGCAATAAATACCATTGCAATAAGTGTGAATAGTTAACCACAAGGAACTCTGTACATGTTCAAAGGCACTATCCGTTGTGATTTTTATCCTGCCTTTTTTTCAAGCTGGTATACATGGTTCTCCTGTTAGGTGAGTCAGACTGAAAGTGACTGTCCCAAGATAACCCATTACTGAGTAGAAATTTGAATCTGGTCTCCCCATCTATGGTCCAATGCTCTAACCCCTACACCATACTGTCCCTCACCTTGCTACTGCACCTGCTCCAGGGGAGAGACCTGGCCCTAAAAACACACTAGGGTTGCCAGCCTCCAGGCGGGGCCTGGGGATCTCCTGCTTTTACAACCGATTCCCAGCTGACAGAGTTCAGCTCCCCTGGAGAAAATGGCTGCTTTGAAGGGTGGACTCTATGTCATTGGACCATGCTGAGGCCCCTCCCTTCCCTAAACCCCACCCTCTCCTAGATCCATCCCGAAAGTCTCCAGGTATTTTCCAACCCAGACCTGGCAACCCTAAAATAGGCTCTGGGGTTGAAATTACACAGCTTCCAGGGGGACCTCACCTGGCCTCAAAGAGGCACACAGCCCGAGTGGTGTGGCCTGTTTATTGGGGAATTCTCCCTCCTGCACAAATGCCCCTGCAGATCTGGAATTAGCAGAGAGGTCTGCGGAGCCTGGCACCTTTCATTCTCAAAAACCAAGCACTGCCCATTTTTCTGCCACCCCTCCTCCCAAGCTCATTCCTCCCGTATATTCGTATAATCAGTCGCTGCAGCCAACATGGAGAGGCGTTTTGTTTGTCTGCACACAGAGATGCCCCCTCTAGATGACAGCCAGGTCAGGGGGGTCACGGACGAGACTGCATTAGGAATCTAAATAGAAGCACCTCCAGGGAACCCCTGCCCTGACCTTGCGCAGGCTCATGGCCCTTGGGAAGAAGGCGGGAGTTTCTCAATGTGTCAATATGAGGAAAGGAGATGCACACAGTGCGTGGAGTAAATACTGGGGGGGGGGAGACACGTCTGTCCTACAGCTGGGCACCCTCAGCCCTCCAGAAAACTATCTGCACAGTCCCTGTTTAGTTCGAGATTGCTTCTACAAGAGAATATCCCAATGGACTATGCACGGTGTTCATTTTGTGGGAGAGGCAGGGTGCCGCTTCCCCACATCAGATGCCACAATGTTTAGGGGCAGCCCCACAGATCGGAAGGTGCAGGGATTTGTGCAGTAGTCAAGGTATTTGGGGACATTACTTGGGCATGACATTTCCAAATATGGGACTGCACCAACAACAGCTGTTGAAATCTCAGAAGCCAGCAGGGAAGAGGGGGGCAAAGAAGATTTATGGGCATCCTGCTTGGCACAGCCTCTTGCCCTTCCTCAAGCCCAACAAAAGCAAAATTAATCAGGCAAAGAATGTATTTTGCCTGGGTTTTTTTAGTAAGCTGAAACGAATATGCACATGTGTTCAATTTTGAACGCATTCAGGTAGCAGAATTCAATTTTATCTTGAGACAGAAATTGGACTCTCTCTTTCTGTTTGTTAGGGGCATATTTTTAATTTTTTTTAACTCATAGAAATTCCAGCCCCGCAGACCTTGCAGAGCAACCAAGAACACCTCTTCAGTTATTCCACACGTGCTGCAAAATTCACCCTCAGGTGGGCAAACTGGTAACTTTAAGATTACTTTGCCTACCTCTCAATTCACTATTTGGGAGGTACGGTCAGACCTAGGGAAAAGAACTGTGTTTATTCCTCATTTTGTTTTCTGTCTTTTCCCTTGTAGTTAACAACACTTTGCTCACTATGTTCCCCCCCCCCCTTCCATATTCATCATGTTCCATTTTAAATACCTTTTTTCTTTTTATGAGTTTGGCGGTATCATGGTAACTCTGCACCCACAGACAAAACCTTCTTTAACTCCACAAGGAAGGTGGCCAAGAAAAGCCGGGAATTCTTAATATGAAGGAGAGTCTTTCAAGAGACAAAAGAGATTGTTTAGTTTCCAGCATATCTTAACAAGTCACTGATGGCACACAGTAAAAAGTTCTTATTTGGGAGTTGCAGGAAAAAGCTAGAATGGAACTCATTGTGGTCTAGTGACTTAGGATCTGGGCTAACCAGGCAGGTTCCTAGAATCATAGAATCATAGAGTTGGAAGCGATCTCCAGGGTCATCTAGTCCAACCCCCTGAACAATGCAGGGAATTCCCAAATACCTCCCCCCACACACACCCAGTGACCTCTGTTCCACGCCCAGAAGATGACAAAAAAACCTCCAGGATCCCAGGGCCAAACTGGCCTGGAGAAAAATTGCTTCCTGACCCCAAAGTGGTGACCAGCATTTCCCTGGACGTGTAAGAAAGGACCACGAGAACTAAGCACCCACGCGACCCTTCCTGCCCTCCCTCTCATGAGCTGCCTAAATTCACAGAATCCACATTGCTGTTAGATGTCCATCTAGCCTCTGTTTGAAAACCTCCAAAGAAGGAGAGCCCCCCCGCCCAAGGAAGCCTATTCTACAGAGGAACCGCTGTCAGGAAAGTCTACCTAACGTTTAGCCAAAAACTCTTCTCCTAGATGGGGCTGTTGTGCTACAGACCTACTCTCTGTGAATTTGCCTAATCTCCTTTTAAAGACACTTAAGACAGTCCACCCTTAGATCTGGTGGCAGTGCATTCATTCCACAAGCGAATCCGACGTTATGCGAGGAACTGCTTTATTTGCCCCATTCTGAATCTAGTTAAGAGAGTGAGAAGGCAGGTCCTAGAAGAAGAAAAAGAATCTATTGCCTTGATCTGGCTAAGAATACTCATGTGCATGCACACACTTACCTGGGATGCTGCATGGTATTGGCTTGAGCTGGAATAACAAACAAACATGATTCAGGTGCTCAGTGGAGGGAAAATGCAATCTAACAGGTACTGGATTGCTTGGCCTGAGATGTGCTTTCTGACATACTTTTGAATAAGCATCTCCCCCCATATTTTCACGCAACTAAGCACACATTTTGACATCTCATTTATGCAAAACCAGAGCTGAATCGTGGCTGCTGACGACATCTGCAGCACATTTGCAAACAACATTCTGAAGGGGACAGCAGGCAGAATGCCCGAATGCTGATCGGTTTGCATTGCGTTGAAAGCCGAGAGATTTCAGTTTTCTTTTGCAAAAAAAAATCAAACAAAATTGTGTACCGACAACGCAGATGGTAACTACATATATTATCACTTGTGCCAGTTTATTTCCGAAAGTCTAAGACTCTGAATGTAATCTATGAGTTTACACACAGAGAACTTGGATATGTAACTAAAATTCAGTTGTAATTTTATGAATAAATGAAGCTGCTTTATACTGAGATGGGTCAGTGGACATCTGGCCCAGTGGTGTCCACTCAGGCAGTGGCTCTGAAGGGTTTCAGGATGAGAGGGGCCGTTAGGGCTGCCAACCTCCAGGTAGGGCCTGGAGATCTCCTGCTGTTACAACTGATTTCCAGAGTACAGAGATCAGGTCCCCCGGAGAAAATGACTGCTTAGGAGGGTGGAGTCTTACAGCATAGCACCATGCCGAGGTCCTTCCCCAAAGCCTGCTGTCTCCAGGCTCCACCCATCAAATCACCAGGTATGTCTCAATCCAGGCCTGGCAACCCTGGCTCTTTCCCCATCTTGTTTTTCAGAAACCTTTTAACCGATGATCGGGGGGGGGGCTCAACTTGGGACCCCAGCAAGTAAAGCAATTAGCAAACCCTCCCATATCACTCCACCCACTGACATGTGTGGTGTATTCAATCTGACAGTGTATGTATGTGAACTCACTCATTGAATCACCATGTGAAGCTTTCATCCTGGGCTAGGATCCTAATCCTTCAATTGTAATTGGTAGCCCAGAAGAGCCGACCAATCACCAACAGCCAGTTCCAAGAGCGGGAACTATTGTGATTGGACTTTATCCCTGCAACCTCATAGGTTGGTATTTGTATAATGGGCGTGGCTACATTAGCCGGGGGAGTTTAAAAGTGGAACAGCTTCAATGCTAAAGCTCTTTCTGGCTATCAGATGTTGATCTGTGTTGGAGTTGTGTTCGAGTTGAAGAATAAAGTTGTGTTCTTGCTGAATCACTCTCCGGCTTCTTTGTTAAGCGAGTGACTTAACAACATGGCACACACTGCTGGAACAATATTAAAATATTAACCTAGATTCAGGTGGGGTGGCCGTGTTGGTCTGAATATATAGTCTGTTTGTGTGTGTGTTTTGTGTGCTTGTCTGGAAGTCATGGTTGACTTCTGCTGACCTCTACTGGGGGCTTAGACGTTTTTCAGAGAGGTGGCTTGCTACTGCTTGCCTCTGAGTCCCAGCCCTGGTATTCCTTGGGGGTCTCCCTTCCAAGTACTTGCGAAAGTCGGCCCTGTTTAGCTTCCAAGATCTGTCAAGATCAGGCTTGCCTGGGCTATCCAGGTCAGGGCCCCAAAGTAAAACTTTTGTGATCTTAAAAGTGTCACTGGACTTAAAAAAAAATATATTAAGCTAATAAATTTATCCCAATTAACTAATTTATCCCAAATAACCAATAAATTTATCCCAATTGAGGAAACACAAAACCAATTTTTTTACGAAGGCGATGTTTTGCGCGTGTGGGGGGTGTTTGCTCACACATACACACCCTGATGTGTGTTGATATGGTTTCGAGCCACCAAATGGCTTTGCTTATGGACCTCCCAATGCCTCCCCTCCACCACATCTTTTCAGAAGGCATCTCTCAGTGTTAAAATATTAATGCTCAGCCTCCGGCCCAATTGCAGTGGGAGAGCCACAGAACTGCCTCTGGTGAAGCCCCCAAGGCGGAGGCAAAGCAGGGAGGGGGGGTTCAAACGCTAAAAATATGGCCAGATGATCTGAGTCCTCACAAGAGGGAAAGGGAGCATTCTCCCTCTAGGCACAGGCCAAGTATCAGATGCCTTTGGAATACACACAGGCCTCGCCAGACTCATACTGGGGCAACACATGTCCCCACCCCAGATGAAGTAGGAAGCTCATGAGGAAGAGGAGGGGAGGGGAGAGCCAGGGACGCACAGGGCACCTCTTTTTCAGCTGGCTCTGAAGAGAGAAAAATCACCCTCTCCAACGGCTCACCTGGAATCCAGTGAGGTTCTGTAGAATTTCTCTCTCTCCTATGGCATGAGAGGGCTGGATTAGGCCCTCGGGTCAATTCTAGCTTCCTGAACGGTGCCATCTGGGACCCCTGCGCCCTCTTTCCCCCCTCCCCAGTTGCCAACCCTTTCCCCCTTCAAAAAGAAGGGGTAACGAGAGAGAAGTGAAGGCGGCAGGGGCAGGGGCACAGTCTGGGAAGGGACTACTGAGATATAAGGACAGGCACCTAGGAAGAGCCATGTTGGATCAGACCAATCGTCCTCTTAGTCTTTCCCCTCACAGGTCAATCAGATGTAGAGTTGCCAACCTCCGGGGTTCACTGGAGATGTCTCAGAATTACAACTGGTCAGAGACCAGTTCACGTTTCCCCTGGAGAAAATGGCTGCTTTGGAAGTAGATGTCTATGGCATTATACCCTCCCCTCCCCAGGCTCCACCACCAAATTCTCCAGGAATTTCCCATCCATAAATGCCCCCCCCCCCCGGAAGTCCCATGACCAGGGGCTCCCTTGTTGCTAACCTTGCAACTAGTAGAAAAAATGCTGTGTCCAGTGGCACCTTTAAGAGCCAGTTTGGTGTAGTGGTTAAGTGCGCGGACTCTAATCTGGGAGAACCGGGTTTGATTCCCCACTCCTCCACTTGCACCTGCTGGATGACCTTGGGCAAGCCATAGTTCTTGCACAGCTGTTCTCTCACGAGCAGTCCACACAAGAGCTCTCTCAGCCCCACCCACCTCACAGGGTGTCTGTTGTGGGGAGGGGGAGGGAAAGGAGTTTGTAAGCCGCTCTGAGACGCCAAGTGAAGGACAGGGTATAAATCCAATCTCTCTCTTCTTCTTCTTCTTTAAGACCAACAGGAGTTTATTCAAGGTATAAGCTTGTACACAAAAGCTTATACCTTGAATAAAACTCTGTTGGTCTTAAAGGTACCACACTGGACACAAACTTTGTTCTGCTGTTTCAGACCAACACGGCTGCCCCACCTGAATCTATCTTGCTACTAGTATTCAGAGGTATATTGCCTCGAGGTACACTCCATCATGGCTAATGGCAGGCTGATCCTCCATGGATTTGTCTAATTCCCCTGTAAGGCCATCCACTGCCCACTTATTATTCCCAGGGCTCCACCAGTAAACCCTACAGTGCAAACCTAAACTGGTTTACTCCAGTTGCAGTCATACATGACAGAAAAAATGGGGGGGGGGGAGCGAGTCTATTTCCTCCAGAGGAATTTGACCCACAGTTGTGCGATCACACCTCCCTTTGAAGCTGTGGGCGCTGTCAAGTATTGACTCAAGGGGAACAGCAGAAGAACACACAACACAACAGTGGAGCATAGCTTCCTTTTAAACTATCCTGGGCTGAGGTAGCCACGCCCTAGAACAGTTAAGGACCAATAGCATTGTTACAATAATGTCCAGTCAGGGTTGTTCCCTCCAGCACAGTTCTCTTGCATCTGATTGGTTACACTTAAGCATTAACCGATAGGATAGTTCCAGTTTAGAATCCTGGCTAAGGTCTCAAGCTTAACATTACATTTAATACGGTGAATACATAACAGGCGCAGTCCGTCAATGTGTGATCAGATGCAATTGCAGGTGAGTCGTGTTTTTTTGGTGCTGTTACCCCCCATGCGCTTAACCGAGGGATCGATGAATCACACCTCTGCACTGAGGGCTCCCTATGGAGTTTGTGATTATGCACATACTGTGAAGGGGGGGGGGACAACAGCATGGAGTCAGGATGACCTGATCAGACCATCCTGATGCTATGAGAGCACGCTGGAGCAATCAGACACGCTCCGTCGGTGGCCCGTCGCAACGCATTAACTACCGGATTTCCCCTGGTGTCTTTTAACTCCACTTCTGCGGTGGAGAACAGGTTGCAGACAGATGCGGGGCGCTTCCCAGATGTTGTTGTCTGATCGTGCCCTTTAAATCTGCCTGGCACTAGAAAAGTGGTTTGTATTTTTTGACTACGTAAATAATAGTCGATCCCAGTTGTCTGTTTTACCACAAAAATACAGAAAATGTGTATTTTATTGAATAGTTGTAACAAATTTAGAGGTTGAATACGTTAATGAACGATATACCTAAACACTGTAGTAACTAATTCTGTACCAGGTTGAAGTTTGTTAGGGTGTGGATGAATGTTATTTTTGAAAGTTATTAATATATATGCTTTGTTGTTATTTATATAAAAATTAATAAAATGTTATTTGCAAAAAAAAAATCTGCCCGGCATTTGCACCTATGTTGGGTCTAATTGTGCATATGATCGCAGCCTCCATTTGACAAGAACCAGTGTAGGATTTGGGAGAACCAGGTTCAAAACCTGACTCTGCCATGTCAGCTAGCTGGTTGACCTTGGGCCAGTCATACCCTCTCAGCCCCTCATAGGGTGGTTGTGAAAATAAAACTGAGCAGAGGAGAATAATGCCAACTACTTGGGGTCCCCATTAGGGAGAAAGACATGGTATAAATGAAGTAAATAAATAAAATACTAAACCAGTGGACTTAGAAGGGTGTACTCCTGCTCCAGGTTACACCTACACTGCAACTAGGTTTTGCCAATAGGGCTCTTGAATTTTTAACAGCTGCCTGACCAGTCTATGGTTGCTAACCTCCAAGTGGTGGAGTCTCCTGGTATGAGTGCAGTCCAGGCAACGGAGATCAGTTCACCTGGAGAAAATAGCTGCTTTGAAAGGTGGACTCTACGGCATTATACCCAACTGAAGTCCCTCCCCTCCGCAAGCCCCACCCTCCACAGGCTCCACCCCCAAAACCTCCAGGTATTTCCCAACCCAGATCTTGCAACCCTAGACCAGTCTATGATTCAACAGGAATGCATCTTCTGAAAAGTACTGGGTTCGCCGCATGGTGTTCTCGGACGACGACATGCGCTTGCACACGTTTATTGTACTTAACACAAGACTAACTAAAACGGCCCTGCGGCGAACCCAATACATGTACATCATTCCTTATAAGTCTTATGACTGTTGATTGCGGGTCAGACTATCACAACTGTTGGCTTTATATTTGTTTATCTGTTTTAGTCGTGTATGTCCAGATTTTTTTGTGCAACTATATACACACTCACGCAGCACAGCCTTAGTCCATTGGAGGGTTTTAATTTCTCGCCAGAGTGGCTATTGGTTGGGGCTGGGGGGAACTAGGATCCTATGTTCCTATTGTCCAGGGGAGCCAAGCTCCAGTCTTTGCGGCAGACCCCTAGTGGCAGTCCGCGTACATAACATCTTCCTATTAAAGAAAAGTGCTATTTGCATCTCTGTCTGCCCTGCAGTAGTTTATCGCCTTTAACAACGGGTGCAGCACCGGCATGGCAAGAAAAGACATGACAATCTCTAGGCACAAGAGTGCCACGTGCCACTCTCCATGGGGCGGGGGGGGGGGGGGATTCCCAGGCCTAAGTCACAGAAGAAGACCCCCCCAAAAAAAAGCACTGGGAGAAGCATCAAACCGTTTCCTCTCATTAGCCATTCCTGGCCTCCGCCTTAATGTATCAGGAAGCTTCTGAAGGGCCATCAAAGCAGTACAGGAAAGAACGCTAGGTGCACTTGGCGTAATAAACCCCCCCCACACACACTAATTAGGCCCAATCTCTGCCATCAGGACAACTGCACAGGGTTTTTTTCCCCACCAGCTGCATAGTAGCCCCTCCCCACCCTTTGCTTGCCAGGAATGAGATCCACTGAGCAATTCTAACGGGGGTCTTAAACAATGCTCCCTCCAAGCTGTGGAGTCCTGTGAGCAAAAATTCTACTTTGCGAGCGACTGGCCTTGAAGTTGTGAGCGAGCGATTTGGCTGCTGCATATATCAGTTTGCTCTGGAGCCATCCTTCCTGAGCTAAGACAAAAATGTGTGAGCCGGAGGCTAAAAAACTGTGACCTAGCTCACAACTTAGAGGGAACACTGGTCTTAAACAGCCCCCACCCCCATCTCTTCAGCATCCCACCTTGTAATTCTATGGAGCTCAGGATCATCAGAGTTCCACCACAGTTTGATCACTAGAAAATGTTCTTCTTTCTCTGGGACATCTCGAAAGGTTGCCACGACCAAGCATTTGTGGTGACCAGAACTGGTCGTCCTTCCACACTAGGGGTTCCCAACCTTTTTGAGCCTATGGGCACCTTTGTAATTCTGACACGTGGTGGTGGTGGGCACAACACAAAATGGTTGCCAGAGGAAGTGGGGCTAACCACAAAATGGCTGCAGAGGCAGGCAGAGCCTTTCACACTAGTGTTGCCAACCTCCAGGCGGTGGCTGGAGATCTCCTGCATTTACACTTCATCTCCAGGCAGTAGAGAGATCAGTTCACCTGGAGAAAATGGTCATTCTGAAAGGTGAACTCTATTGAATCATATCCCACTGAAGTCCCATCCCTCCCCGGCCCATGGACACCATGTTGAGGACCTAGGACTGCCAGCTCTGGGTTGGGAAATTCCTGGAGATTTGGGGGAGAGACCCTGGGGAGGGCAGGGTTTGGGGAGAAGAGACATCAGTGGGGTATAATGCCAGAGAGTCTACCTCCAAAGTAGCCATGTTCTCCAAGGTAACGGATCTCTATTGTCAGTTGTAATACCAGATCTCCAGGTCCCATCTGGACGCTGGCAACCCTGTGAGGACCCCTGTTCTCCACCAGCCTAGTTCAGAAATTTTTTACCTGATTTGGAACTTCTGACTTATAAATAAGCAGGGCTGAGAAAAGAGAAATCATCATGCAGACGTTTTAAAAAACCGCAGACCATGATTTCCCTTGGCATCAGACTTTCAGTGCCTTTCTCGTTTACCAACATCAGAAGTGCACAGTGGAAGAGAAAGCTTTTCAGTGCCTCCACCACCAACCCACTGGATGAGGGGCTAGGAGGGGCTATACCCTGGATCCAGCAAGAATGCAGTTAGGCGCTCATGGGATATTTTTCAGATGTAGAACAAATCTCTAGCATGCACCCAAATGTGTATATATTTATTTATTTTTTATTGAATACCCTGCCTTTTATCCCAGTGGAGACCCAAAGCATCATCCACCATTCGTGTCTCCTTCATTTTATCCTCACAACGCCCCTGTGAGGTCAGGTCAGTTAGGCCGAGAGAATGTGACTGGCCCGAGGTCAACCAGCGAGCTTCCATGGCGTGAGTGGGGATTTGAACCCGGGACTCCCAGACCCTAGTCTGACACTTTAACCACTACGCCACCAAGCTGCCCCCAACTGACCCATAAGATTCTAGAGGGGGGGAAAGGGGGCCAATTTGGGCTATGCTTCCATTATACTAGTTTAATCTTACATTCAGATATGCTTCACAGCCAGTGTTCCAGGGGCAAAACAGGAATGCAGAAGAATTTTCTTGAATGGGTGGACAGGGTGGGGTGGGGAATAGAAACTTAAAACACCTACATCGTCTTACTTTAAAACTTGACACTGGGAAAAATAAGTGAAGACCGGTTTGGAAAGGTTGCCGTCTCGGTCTGCAGTAGAACAGCTAGATTTCAGTCCAGTAAGACTTTAGGGACCAACAAGATTTTCGCGCCGTGAGTGTTCCCGCGTCAAGGCTCCCTTCATCAGCTAGGAAGAGAGCATCCACTCTCAAAAGCTTATACCCCGGAATCCTTGTTGATCTCTAAGGTGTTACTGGGCTCGAAGCTAAGGTAAGCCACATGCAGAATATAACTTCCCTTCTGCTGGGGAAAAACTGTTTTGTAATTTTGAATATGTTTCCTGTAAAAAAGATGGGGAGAGGAAGTAAGGCCTGGGAGAGAGATCTCCAAGGGGGCTACTGGCACGGGAAGCAGGAGGGAAAGGGAGGCAGACCCAGTGATCTTAGTCTTTTAGCTCAGGGGAAACCACCATAATCTCTGGGGGGAAATTCAAGTCCAGTGGTACCTTTAAGGCCAACAAAGTTTTATTCTGAATCTATCACCAGAGACAGAACTTGATCTTCCTGGCAGGCGCCAGGGCTGGGGGAGGGGCAGCAGATTCAGGTTCTTCAGTGACAAAAGGAACAGATTGACCACATGCTCAGAGGAACTCTTTTATCTCCCCACCCCCACATTCCGGAACATTCTAAACAGGTCGTCACGCCTAGGGTAGCCAGGTCCCCTCTGGCCACCAGCAGAGGATGGGGAGGGGTAGGGTTGCCAGATCCAGGTTGGGAAACTCCTGGAGATTTGGGGGTGGAGCTTGGGGAGGACAGGGACCTCAGTGGGTTCCCCTCCAAAGCATCCACTTCCTCCAGGGGAGCTGATCTCTGTAGTCTGGAGATGAGCTGTAATTCCAGGGGATCCCCAGGTCCCACCTGGAGGCTGGTGGCATCCCTATCATGACTTGAAGGAATCACTGTGGCAGGGGCACGGAAACTGCAGGATTTTCTGTCCCAGAATCCTCTTCTGTTGTCGGGGGGTAGCCGTGTTCACTGTGGTGGAGGGGTCATCTTGGGGAGGATGTTGCCTCTTTTTTTCTTTTATTTATTGGAAGGAAGCCTATAAAGAAATGTAACCCTGGCTATATGTACAGTTCATCTGCCTGAATTTCTGTTTGCTACACAACTGTTCCAAGCACATGAGAAGAGAAGAAGAAGAAAAGAGATTGGATTTATACCCCGCCTGTAATGTATCCGCCATTACCACGTGCGCGACCGTTGGGCCATGCGGTCAAGCACAAGCCCAGAGCTTCGTTCCTGCAGAACAATAGCGGAGCGGATCCTAGCCCGCACCAACCAGAGGGCCAGGTCCGCGGCCGAGAGCCAATGGGACTCTCGGCCACTGTAAATAACCTATAGGGTCACTAGGGGGTGTGTTTTGGTGGTGGGTTTCTGAGCATATATACCGGCCTGCGTGCCGGGGGTTCTTGTCTTGTTCTTCACGTAATAAAAGTACTCCTTGCTGAATCACTCCACGTTTCCGAGTACTTTGCACTGGCGACGAGGATGGGATTCTACCTCTCGTGAACAAGACCCGGAGGAGACCCTGCAGCACCGAGTACCGATCGTCACCGCCGCCGCCTGCCGCCGCCGGGATCATCGCTCCATCGCTCAGCACCTCGCTCCGTC